>NC_061510.1:64009541-64123647 GCF_022539505.1 Lolium rigidum | reverse complement strand
ATGTAATCAACAACTACATCCTTAGACATAGCATCAATGTTTTATCCCTAGTGGCAACAAGCACAACACAACCTTAGAACTTTCTCGTCACCGTCCTGGTGTCAATGCATGCATGAACCCACTATCGAGCATAAATACTCCCTCTTGGAGTTACAAGCATCTACTTGGCCGGAGCATCTACTAGTAACGGAGAGCATGCAAGATCATAAACAACACATAGATATAACTTTGATAATCAACATAACAAGTATTCTCTATTCATCGGATCCCAACAAACGCAACATATAGAATTACATATAGATGATCTTGATCATGATTAGGCAGCTCACAAGATCCGACAATGATAGCACAATGGGGAGAAGACAACCATCTAGCTACTGCTATGGACCCATAGTCCAGGGGTAGACTACTCACACATCACACCGGAGGCGACCATGGCGGCGTAGAGTCCTCCGGGAGATGAATCACCTCTCCGGCAGGGTGCCGGAGGCGATCTCCTGGATCCCCCGAGATGGGATCGGCGGCGGCGGCGTCTCTGGAAGGTTTTCCGTATCGTGGCTCTCGGTACTGGGGGTTTCATCACGGAGGCTATTTGTAGGCGGAAGGGCAGGTCAAGAGGCGGCACGAGGGCCCCACACCACAGGGCCGCGCGGCCAAGGGGGGCCGCGCCGCCCTAGGGTGTGGCCCCCTCGTGGCCCCTCTTCGTCTCTCCTTCGGACTTCTGGAAGCTTCGTGGCAAAATAGGACCCTGGGCGTTGATTTCGTCCAATTCCGAGAATATTTCGTTACTAGGATTTCTGAAACCAAAAACAGCAGTAAAACAAGAATCGGCACTTCGGCATCTTGTTAATAGGTTAGTTCCGTAAAATGCACGAATATGACATAAAGTGTGCATAAAACATGTAGATAACATCAATAATGTGGCATGGAACATAAGAAATTATCGATACGTCGGAGACGTATCAGCATCCCCAAGCTTAGTTCTGCTCGTCCCGAGCAGGTAAAACGATAACACATATAATTTCTGGAGTGACATGCCATCATAATCTTGATCATACTATTTGTAAAGCATATGTAGTGAATGCAGCGATCAAAACAATGTATATGACATGAGTAAACAAGTGAATCATATAGCAAAGACTTTTCATGAATAGCACTTCAAGACAAGCATCAATAAGTCTTGCATAAGAGTTAACTCATAAAGCAATAATTCAAAGTAAAGGTATTGAAGCAACACAAAAGAAGATTAAGTTTCAGCGGTTGCTTTCAACTTATAACATGTATATCTCATGGATATTGTCAACATAGAGTAATATAACAAGTGCAATAAGCAAGTATGTAGGAATCAATGCACAGTTCACACAAGTGTTTGCTTCTTGAGGTGGAGAGAAATAGGTGAACTGACTCAACATTGAAAGTAAAAGAATGGTCCTCCATAGAGGAAAAGCATCGATTGCTATATTTGTGCTAGAGCTTTGATTTTGAAAACATGAAACAATTTTGTCAACGGTAGTAATAAAGCATATGTATCATGTAAATTATATCTTACAAGTTGCAAGCCTCATGCATAGTATACTAATAGTGTCCGCACCTTGTCCTAATTAGCTTGGACTACCGGATCATCACAATGCACATGTTTTAACCAAGTGTCACAATGGGGTACCTCTATGCCGCCTCGTACAAAGGTCTAAGGAGAAAGCTCGCATTGGATTTCTCGCTATTGATTATTCTTCAACTTAGACATCCATACCGGGACAACATAGACAACAGATAATGGACTCCTCTTTTATGCATAAGCATGTAACAACAATTAATAATTTTCTCATTTGAGATTGAGGATATATGTCCAAAACTGAAACTTCCACCATGGATCATGGCTTTAGTTAGCGGCCCAATGTTCTTCTCTAACAATATGCATGCTTAACCATAAGGTGGTAGATCGCTCTTACTTCAGTACAAGACAAACATGCATAGCAACTCACATGAAATTCAACAATGAATAGTTGATGGCGTCCCCAATGAACATGGTTATCGCACAACAAGCAACTTAATAAGAGATAAAGTGCATAATTACATATTCAATACCACAATAGTTTTTAAGCTATTTGTCCCATGAGCTATATATTGCAAAGGTGAATGGTGGAATTTTAAAGGTAGCACTCAAGCAATTTACTTTGGAATGGCGGAAAATACCATGTAGTAGGTGGGTATGGTGGACACAAATGGCATAGTGGTTGGCTCAAGTATTTTGGATGCATGAGAAGTATTCCCTCTCGATACAAGGTTTAGGCTAGCAAGGCTTATTTGAAACAAACACAAGGATGAACCGGTGCAGCAAAACTTACATAAAAGACATATTGAAAACATTATAAGACTCTACACCGTCTTCCTTGTTGTTCAAACTCAATACTAGAAATTATCTAGACCTTAGAGAAACCAAATATGCAAACCAAATTTTAGCATGCTCTATGTATTTCTTCATTAATGGGTGCAAAGCATATGATGCAAGAGCTTAATCATGAGCACAACAATTGCCAAGTATCACATTACCCAAGACATTTATAGCAATTACTACATGTATCATTTTCCAATTCCAACCATATAACAATTTAACGAAGAAGAAACTTCGCCATGAATACTATGAGTAGAAACTAAGGACATACTTGTCCATATGCTACAGCGGAGCGTGTCTCTCTCCCATAAAGTGAATGCTAGGATCCATTTTATTCAAACAAAACAAAAACAAAAACAAACCGACGCTCCAAGCAAAGCACATAAGATGTGATGGAATAAAAATATAGTTTCAGGGGAGGAACCCGATAATGTTGTCGATGAAGAAGGGGATGCCTTGGGCATCCCCAAGCTTAGACGCTTGAGTCTTCTTAGAATATGCAGGGGTGAACCACCGGGGCATCCCCAAGCTTAGAGCTTTCACTCTCCTTGATCATGTTGCATCATACTCCTCTCTTGATCCTTGAAAACTTCCTCCACACCAAACTCGAAACAACTCATTAGAGGGTTAGTGCACAATAAAAATTTAACATATTCAGAGGTGACACAATCATTCTTAACACTTCTGGACATTGCATAATGCTACTGGACATTAATGGATCAAAGAAATTCATCCAACATAGCAAAAGAGGCAATGCGAAATAAAAGGCAGAATCTGTCAAAACAGAACAGTTCGTATTGACGAATTTTAAAATGGCACCAGACTTACTCAAATGAAAATGCCCAAATTGAATGAAAGTTGCGTACATATCTGAGGATCACTCATGTAAATTGGCATAATTTTCTGAGTTACCTACAGGGGGATTTTGCCCAGATTCGTGACAGCAAAGAAATCTGTTTCTGCGCAGTAATCCAAATCTAGTATGAACTTTTCTATCAACGGCTTAACTTGGCACAACAAAACACAAAACTAAGATAAGGAGAGGTTGATACAGTAGTAAACAACTTCCAAGACACAAAATAAAAACAAAGTACTGTAGGTAAAAACATGGGTTGTCTCCCATAAGCGCTTTTCTTTAACGCCTTTCAGCCTAGGCGCGAAAGTGTGTATCAAGTATTGTCGAAGGGTGGTGCATTCTCAGCGGGGTGCGGAGTTTTCTCAACCAGGCATAGTATATTAGATACATAAGTTTTAGCATCTCCCTTTTCATTAGTCTTAGGCGTGCTACTCTCATCAAACAGATTTTCAGGAACAAGCCAAGCATAGTTATTTTCTAGTGCATCGTTCATAGCTAGGAGCTTACATGGTATTGGTGCTTTGATCTCCCCACCATCATCAATATTATTAGTGTATCTTATTCTATCCATGTCCATCTTTTCAAGGAGACTAACAAAATTAGTATGAGAACCAAGCATATTAAATTTAGCAATGACCTTTCTAGCTTCTCTTGCTAGACCACCAAATTCTCTAAGAAGGGTTTCTAAAACAAAATCTTTCTTTTCCCCTTCTTCCATATCACCAAGTGTGAAAAACATGTGTTGGATTATAGGATTAAGATTAACAAATTTAGTTTCCAACAGGCGAACTAAATGCGCAGCAGCAATTTCATAAGTAGGCGCAAGGTCTACCAAGTGTCTATCCTCAAAATCGTCAACGGTACTAACATGGTTGAAGAATTCTTCTATATTATTTCTCCCAATTATAGACCCACGTCCTACCGGTATGTCTTTTGTGGTAAAATTAAAAGGAAACATGATGAATCAAGTAAAGTAAATGCAAGTAACTAATTTTTTTGTGTTTTTGATATAGCAAACAAGATAACAAATAAAGTAAAACTAGCAACTAATTTTTTTGTATTTTGATTTAGTGCAGCAAACAAAGTAGTAAATAAAACTAAGCAAGACAAAAACAAAGTAAAGAGATTGAGAAGTGGAGACTCCCCTTGCAGCGTGTCTTGATCTCCCCGGCAACGGCGCCAGAAAAAGAGCTGTTGCCGTGGGAGGCAATTCTCTGTGGTGTAGCTTTTCTTCAGTTCCCCGGCAACGGCGCCAGAAAAAGAGCTTGATGGCGTGTAACTCACACGTTCGTTGGGAACCCCAAGAGGAAGGTATGATGCGCACAGCAGCAAGTTTTCCCTCGTAAAGAAACCAAGGTTTATCGAACCAGGAGGAGCCAAGAAGCACGTTGAAGGTTGATGGCGGCGGGATGTAGTGCGGCGCAACACCAGGGATTTCGGCGCCAACGTGGAACCCGCACAACACAACCAAAGTACTTTGCCCCAACGAAACAAGTGAGGTTGTCAATCTCACCGGCTTGCTGTAACAAAGGATTAACCGTATTGTGTGGAAGATGATTGTTTGCGGAAAACAGTAGAACAAGTATTGCAAGTAGATTGTATTTCAAGAAAGAGAATTGGACCGGGGTCCACAGCTCACTAGAGGTGTCTCTCCCATAAGATAAACAAGCATGTTGGGTGAACAAATTACAGCTTGGGCAATTGACAAATAAAGAGGGCATGACCATGCACATACATATCATGATGAGTATAGTGAGATTTAATTGGGCATTACGACAAAGTACATAGACCGCCATCCAACCGCATCTATGCCTAAAAAGTCCACCTTCAAAGTTATCATCCGAACCCCTCCAAGTATTAAGTTGCAAAGCAACAGACAATTGCATTAAGTATGGTGCGTAATGTAATCAACAACTACATCCTTAGACATAGCATCAATGTTTTATCCCTAGTGGCAACAAGCACAACACAACCTTAGAACTTTCTCGTCACTCGTCCCGGTGTCAATGCAGCATGAACCCACTATCGAGCATAAATACTCCCTCTTGGAGTTACAAGCATCTACTTGGCCGCAGCATCTACTAGTAACGGAGAGCATGCAAGATCATAAACAACACATAGATATAACTTTGATAATCAACATAACAAGTATTCTCTATTCATCGGATCCTAACAAACGCAACATATAGGATTACATATAGATGATCTTGATCATGATAGGCAGCTCACAAGATCCGACAATGAAGCACAATGGGGAGAAGACAACCATCTAGCTACTGCTATGGACCCATAGTCCAGGGGTAGACTACTCACACATCACACCGGAGGCGACCATGGCGGCGTAGAGTCCTCCGGGAGATGAATCCCCTCTCCGGCAGGGTGCCGGAGGCGATCTCCCGGATCACCCGAGATGGGATCGGCGGCGGCGGCGTCTCCGGAAGGTTTTCCGTATCGTGGCTCTCGGCACCGGGGGTTTCGTCACGGAGGCTATTTGTAGGCGGAAGGGCAGGTCAAGAGGCGGCACGAGGGCCCCACACCACGAGGCCGCGCGGCCAAGGGGGGCCGCGCCGCCCTAGGGTGTGGCCCCTCGTGGCCCCTCTTCGTCTCTCCTTCGGACTTCCGGAAGCTTCGTGGCAAAATAGGACCCCGGGCGTTCATTTCGTCCAATTCCGAGAATATTTCGTTACTAGGATTTCGAAACCAAAAACAGCAGAAAACAAAGAATCGGCACTTCGGCATCTTGTTAATAGGTTAGTTCCAGAAAATGCACGAATATGACATAAAGTGTGCATAAAACATGTAGATAACATCAATAATGTGGCATGGAACATAAGAAATTATCGATACGTCGGAGACGTATCAAGAGGTCAGAGATATCCCTCTCAAGCAACCCTGCAATTACGATACAAGAAGTCTCTTGTGTCCCCAACACACCTAATACACTTGTCAGATGTATAGGTGCACTAGTTCGGCGAAGAGATAGTAAAACACAGGTGGTATAGATGGTGGTAATATTGCAGGAAGTAAAGATGCAGTAAAATAGTAAACAAGCGATGTTTGCGTATTTGGAAACAAGGCCTAGGGATCATACTTTCACTAGTGGACACTCTCAACATTGATCACATAACAAATAAATAACTTCTCCTCACTTGTGCTACATACACTCTCTTGTTTGATAACAAACACCATTCATTGTGTAGGGCTACAAGAGCTCCCTCAAGCCGGAGTTAACAAGCTCCACAACATTCGAAGTTCATATTTAAGTAACCTCTAGAGCATAATAGATCATTGCAATTTAGACCGAGTACTAACATAGCATACACACCGTCACCAATAAGCTATGAAAGGGGGAATAGATCACATCAATACTATCATAGTAATAGTTAACTCCATAATCTACAAGAGATTACAATCATAACCTACGCCAAGTACTACATGATGCACACACCGTCACCTTTACATCATGAAGGAGGAATAGACTACTTTAATAACATCACTAGAGTAGCACATAGATTAATAGTGATACAAAGCTCATCGTATGGATCTCAATCATGTAAGGCAGCTCATGAGATCATTGTATTGAGGTACATGAGAGAGAGATTAACCACATAGCTACCGGTACAGCCCTTAGCCTCGAGGGAGAACTACTCCCTCCTCATCATGGGAGACAGCAGCCCTTAACTTTTCTCGTCCCGTGGCTTCTTCTCTTAGGGTTTTCGCGACGGAGGCTTTATATAGGCGGAAGGGCGATGTCGGTGGAGTCCTGGTGGTCCCACACCATAGGGGGCGCCCCCTGATACGTCTCCAACGTATCGATAATTTCTTATGTTCCATGCCACATTATTGATGTTATCTACATGTTTTATGCACACTTTATGTCATATTCGTGCATTTTCTGGAACTAACCTATTAACAAGATGCCGAAGTGCCAGTTGTTGTTTTCTGCTGTTTTTGGTTTCCGAAATCCTAGTAACAAAATATTCTCGGAATTGGACGAAATCAACGCCCATGGTCCTATTTTGCCACGAAGCTTCCAGAAGTCCGAAGAGGAGACGAAGAGGGGCCACGAGGGGGCCACACCCTAGGGCGGCGCGGCCCCCCCTTGGCCGCGCGGCCCTATGGTGTGGGGCCCTCGTGCCGCCTCTTGACCTGCCCTTCCGCCTACAAATAGCCTCCGTCGCGAAACCCCCAGTACCGAGAGCCACGATACGGAAAACCTCACCGAGACGCCGCCGCCGCCGATCCCATCTTGGGGGATCCAGAGATCGCCTCCGGCACCCTCGCCGGAGAGGGGATTCATCTCCCGGAGGACTCTACGCCGCCATGGTCGCCTCCGGAGTGATGTGTGAGTAGTCTACCCCTGGACTATGGGTCCATAGCTGTAGCTAGATGGTTGTCTTCTCCCCATTGTGCTTCATTGTCGGATCTTGTGAGCTGCCTAACATGATCAAGATCATCTATCCGTAATTCTATATGTTGCGTTTGTTGGGATCCGATGAATAGAGAATACTTGTTATGTTGATTATCAAAGTTATATCTATGTGTTGTTTATGATCTTGCATGCTCTCCGTTACTAGTAGATGCTCTGGCCAAGTAGATGCTTGTAACTCCAAGAGGGAGTATTTATGCTCGATAGTGGGTTCATGCCCGCATTGACACCTGGGACAAGTGACGTAAAGTTCTAAGGTTGTGTTGTGCTCGTTGCCACTAGGGATAAATATTGATGCTATGTCTAAGGATGTAGTTGTTGATTACATTACGCACCATACTTAATGCAATTGTCTCGTTGCTTTGCAACTTAATACCGGAGGGGTTCGGATGATAACCTCGAAGGTGGACTTTTTAGGCATAGATGCAGTTGGATGGCGGTCTATGTACTTTGTCGTAATGCCCAATTAAATCTCACTATACTCATCATGATATGTATGTGCATGGTCATGCCCTCTCTATTTGTCAATTGCCCAACTGTAATTTGTTCACCCAACATGCTATTTATCTTATGGGAGAGACACCTCTAGTGAACTGTGGACCCCGGTCCAATTCTCTTACTCGAAATACAATCTACTCGCAATACTTGTTCTACTGTTTTCTGCAAACAATCATCTTCCACACAATACGGTTAATCCTTTGTTACAGCAAGCCGGTGAGATTGACAACCTCACTGTTTCGTTGGGGCAAAGTACTTTGGTTGTGTTGTGCAGGTTCCACGTTGGCGCCGGAATCTCTGGTGTTGCGCCGCTCTACATCCCGCCGCCATCAACCTTCAACGTGCTTCTTGGCTCCTACTGGTTCGATAACCTTGGTTTCATACTGAGGGAAACTTGCCGCTGTACGCATCACACCTTCCTCTTGGGGTTCCCAACGGACGCGTGCTGTACGCGTATCACCCCCCCCCCTTGGCCGCGCCGCCCTGTGGGGTGGGGCCCCTGATACGTCTCAAACGTATCTATAATTTCTTATGTTCCATGCTACTTTTATGATGATACTCACATGTTTTATACACATTATATGTCATTATTATGCATTTTCCGGCACTAACCTATTGACGAGATGCCGAAGAGCCAGTTGCTGTTTTCTGCTGTTTTTGGTTTCAGAAATCCTACAAAGGAAATATTCTCGGAATTGGACGAAATCAACACCCAGGGTCTTATTTTTCCACGAAACTTCCAGAAGACCGAAAGGATCACGAAGTGGGGCGACGAGGCGCCGCCACACTAGGGCCGCGCGGCCAGGCTAGGGCCCGCGCCGCCCTAGCATGTGGGGCCCCTGTCAGCCCTCCGACTCCGCCCTTCCGCCTACTTAAAGCCTTCGTCGCGAAACCCCCAGTACCGAGAGCCACGATACGGAAAACCTTCCAGAGACGCCACTGCCGCCAATCCCATCTCGGGGGATTCACAAGATCGCCTCCGGCACCCTGCCGGAGAGGGGAATCATCTCCCGGAGGTCTCTTCATCGCCATGATCGCCTCCGGATCGATGTGTGAGTAGTTCACCCCTGGACTATGGGTCCATAGCAGTAGCTAGATGGTTGTCTTCTCCTCATTGTGCTATCATGTTAGATCTTGTGAGCTGCCTATCATGATCAAGATCATCTATTTGTAATGCTACATGTTGTGTTTGTTGGGATCCGATGAATATTGAATACTATGTCAAGTTGATTATCAATCTATCATATATGTTGTTTATGTTCTTGCATGCTCTCCGTTGCTAGTAGAGGCTCTGGCCAAGTTGATACTTATAACTCCAAGAGGGAGTATTTATGCTCGATAGTGGGTTCATGCCTCCATTGAATCTGGGACAGTGACATAAAGTTCTAAGGTTGTGGATGTGCTGTTGCCACTAGGGATAAAACATCAATGCTTTGTCTAAGGATATTTGTGTTGATTACATTACGCACCATACTTAATGCAATTGTCTCGTTGTTTGCAACTTAATACCGGAAGGGGTTCGGATGATAACCTGAAAGTGGACTTTTTAGGCATAGATGCATGTCTGGATAGCGGTCTATGTACTTTGTCGTAATGCCCCGATTAAATCTCATAGTACTCATCATGATATATGTATGTGCATTGTTATGCCTTCTTTATTTGTCAATTGCCCAACTATAATTTGTTCACCCAACATGCTATTTATCTTATGGGAGAGACACCACTAGTGAACTGTGGACCCCGGTCCATTCTTTACATCCGAAATACAATCTACTCGCAATTGTTCTTTACTCGTTCTTCGCAAACAAATATCATCATCCACACTATACATCTAATCCTTTGTTTACAGCAAGCCGGTGAGATTGACAACCTCACTCGTTACGTTGGGGCAAAGTACTTTGATTGTGTTGTGCAGGTTCCACGTTGGCGCCGGAATCCCCGGTGTTGCGCCGCACTACACTCCGTCACCAACGACCTTCACGTGATCCTTGACTCCTACTCGGTTCGATAAACCTTGGTTTCTTACCGAGGGAAAACTTGCTACTCGTACGCATCACACCTTCCTCTTGGGGTTCCCAACGGACGTGTGTTAACTGCACGCATCAAGCACTTTTTCTGGCGCCGTTGCCGGGGAGATCAAGACACGCTGCAAGGGGAGTCTCCCACATCCAATCTCTTTACTTTGTTTTTGTCTTGCTTTACTTTATTTTATTTACTGCTTTGTTTGCTCTCTATATCAAAAACACAAAAAAAAATTAGTTGCTAGTTTTACTTTATTTACTGTCTTGTTCTCCATATTAAAAACACAAAAAAATTAGTTACTTGCATTTACTTTATTTAGTTTACTTTATTTACTACTGCTAAAAATGAGTAATCCTGAAGTTGAAGTTCGTTCGTTTAAGCAACAAGGTGGAGAAAGCTTTAAAGATGCTTGGTATAGAATTAGTGATGCTCATCATAGGTGCACTAAGAAACACTCCACTATTATCCTACTTAGGAACTTTTATGTTGGTATATCTAGCTGGAATCGGTATGTTCTTGATACTCTTTCGGGGGGTAATTTCCTAGGTACTCCTGCTTTAGAAGCTAGTTGCATCATTGAGAGCCTAGTTGGAATACCACCTATTAATGAAACTAAAATTGAAATCTCTCTTGAGGATGTCATAAAAAAGTTGGAAGCCATAGAGAAAAATCTTCCAAGTGTTGATACTAAACTGGGAATATTACTTGATAATACTGATAAACTTGATAAATCCCTAGGAGGAATTAATGAAAGAATTGCTATTTTAGAAACTTGTGCTATCCATGATAATCAAACCCATAGGATTGGTAAACTTGAAGAAGCTATGGGAACATTGGGCTCAACTTTTTCTTCTCTTAAATTTAAGGAGAAAGCTTATGTGGGCAAGGAGCAAAAATTCATGTATGTCTCTAAGGTGCCCAAGCCAAAGAATTATTATAAGCCTAAAGCTAATAAAACCCTTAGTACCACTATGGGAAATTTAGATAATGGAGCATCTAAGGTACCCTCTGCAACAAGTTGTGTTTGTAAGGAAAATTATGATGTCGATGCTTCATCTCTTGATGTTACTTGATTCACACTTTCTGCGCCTAGCTGAAAGGCGTTAAAGAAAAGCGCTTATGGGAGACAACCCATCATTTTACTACAGCACTTTTGTTTTATATTTGAGTCTTGGAAGTTGTTACTACTGTAGCAACCTCTCTTTATCTTTATTTTATTGCATTGTTGTGCCAAGTAAAGTCTTTGAGAGTAAAGTCAATACTAGATTTGGATTACTGCGCAGAAACAGATTTCTTTCTGTCACGAATTTGAGTAGAATTCTCTGTAGGTAACTCAGAAAAATCTGCCAATTTACGTGCGAGATCCGCAGATATGTACGCAACTTTCATTCAATTTGAGCATTTTCATATGAGCAAGTTAAGTGCCCCAGAAAAATTCGTCTTTACGGACTGTTCTGTTTTGACAGATTCTGCCTTTTATTTCGCATTGCCTGTTGTGCTATGTTTGATGGATTTCTTTGTTCCATTAACTTTCAGTAGTTTTGTGCAATGTCCAGAAGTGTTAAGAATGATTATGTCACCTCTGAATATATGAATTTTCAATTATGCACTAACCCTCTAATAAGTTTGTTTCGAGTTTGGTGTGGAGGAAGTTTTCAAGGGTCAAGAGAGGAGGATGATACAATATGATCAAGAAGAGTGAAAAGTCTAAGCTTGGGGATGCCCCGTGGTTCATCCCTGCATATTTCAAGAAGACTCAAGCATCTAAGCTTGGGGATGCCCAAGGCATCCCCTTCTTCATCGACAACTTATCAGGTCACCTCTAGTGAAACTATACTTTTATTCAGTCACATCTTATGTGCTTTACTTGGAGCGTCTGTTTGTTTTTATTTTTGTTTTGTTTGAATAAAATCGGATCCTAGCATTCTTTGTGTGGGAGAGAGACACGCTCCGCTGTTGCATATGAACACATATGTTCTTAGCTTTATTCTTATTGTTCATTGCGAAGGTTGAACTACTTCGTTCATTGATATATGGTTGGAAACGGAAAATGCTGCATGTGGTAATTGTTATAATGTCTTGAATAATTTGATAATTGGCAATTGTTGTGCTCATATATATATCATGTTTAAGCTCTTGCATCATGTACTTTGCACCCATTAATGAAGAACTACATAGAGCTTGTTAAAATTTGGTTTGCATGATTGGTTTCTAGAGTCTAGATATTTTCTGGTTAAGGTGTTTGAACAACAAGGAGACGATGTAAAGTCTTACAATGCTTACAATATGTTCATATGTGTGTCTTGCTGTACCATTTTATACTTGAGTTTGCTTCAAACAACCTTGCTAGCCTAGCCTTGTATTGAGAGGAATTCTTCTCGTGCATCCAAATCATTCAGCCAAAAACTATGCCATTTGTGTCCACCATACCTACCTACTACATGGTATTTCTCTGCCATTCCAAAGTAAATTACTTGAGTGCTACCTTTAAAATTCTATTCTTTGCCTTTACAATACATAGCTCATGGGAAAATAGCCTTAAAAACTATTGTGGTGAAGAATATGTACTTATGTATCTTATTTCTTAATAAGTTGCTTGTTGAGCGGTAACCATGTTTCGGGGACGCCATCAACTTTTACCTTTGTTGAATATCATGTGAGTTGCTATGCATGTTCGTCTTGTCCGAAGTAAGGGTGATTTTCATGATCAAATGGTTTGAGTATGCATATTGTTAGAGAAGAACATTGGGCCGCTAACTAAAGCCATGAATCATGGTGGAAGTTTCAGTTTGGACACAAATCCTCAATCTCTTATGAGAATATTATCTGTTGTTGAATGCTTAAGCATTAAAAGAGGAGTCCATTATCTGTTGTCTATGTTGTCCCGGTATGGATGTCTAAGTTGAGAATAATAAAAAGCGAGAAATCCAATGCGAACTTTCTCCTTAGACCTCTGTACAGGCGGCATAGAGGTACCCCTTTGTGACACTTGGTCGAAACATATGGTATGCAATGATAATCCATGTTAATCCAAACTAATTAGGACAAGGTGCGAGCACTATTGGTATACTATGCATGAGGCTTGCAACTTATAGGATATCTTATACATAACACATATGATTTATTACTACCGTTGACAAAATTGTTTCTATGTTTTCAAAATGAAAAGCTCTAGCACAAAAATAGTAATCCATGCTTCCCTCTGCGAAGGGCCATTCTTCTACTTTATTGTTGAGTCAGTTTACCTATTCTTTCTATCTCAGAAGCAAACACTTGTGTAAACTGTGTGCATTGATTCCTACATGTTTACCTATTGCACTTGTTATATTACTTTGTGTTGACAATTATCTAGGAGATAAACATGTTGAAGTTGAAAGCAACCGCTGAAACTTATATCTTCATTTGTGTTGTTTCAAAGCTTTCTACTAAGAATTTATTGCTTATGAGTAACTCTTATGCAAGTCTTATTGATGCTTGTCTTGAAAGTATTATTCATGAAAAGTCTTTGCTATATGATTCATTTGTTTACTCATTGTCTTCATCATTGCTTTGAATCGCTGCATTCATCTCATGTGCTATACAATAGTATTGATCAAGATTATGATAGCATGTCACTTCAAAAATTATCCTTGTTATCGTTTACCTACTCGAGGGCGAGTAGGAACTAAGCTTGGGGATGCTTGATACGTCTCAAACATATCTATAATTTCTTATGTTCCATGCTACTTTTATGATGATACTCACATGTTTTATACACATTATATGTCATTATTATGCATTTTCCGGCACTAACCTATTGACGAGATGCCGAAGAGCCAGTTGCTGGTTTTCTGCTGTTTTTGGTTTCAGAAATCCTACAAAGGAAATATTCTCGGAATTGGACGAAATCAACGCCCAGGGTCTTATTTTTCCAGGAAGCTTCCAGAAGACCGAAAGGATCACGAAGTGGGGCGACGAGGCGCCGCCACACTAGGGCCGCGCGGCCAGGCTAGGGCCCGTGCCGCCCTAGCGTGTGGGGCCCCTGTCAGCCCTCCGACTCCGCCCTTCCGCCTACTTAAAGCCTTCGTCGCGAAACCCCCCAGTACCGAGAGCCACGATACGGAAAACCTTCCAGAGACGCCGCCGCCACCAATCCCATCTCGGGGGATTCAGGAGATCGCCTCCGGCACCCTGCCGGAGAGGGGAATCATCTCCCGGAGGTCTCTTCATCGCCATGATCGCCTCCGGATCGATGTGTGAGTAGTTCACCCCTGGACTATGGGTCCATAGTAGTAGCTAGATGGTTGTCTTCTCCTCATTGTGCTATCATGTTAGATCTTGTGAGCTGCCTATCATGATCAAGATTATCTATTTGTAATGCTACATGTTGTGTTTGTTGGGATCCGATGAATATTGAATACTATGTCAAGTTGATTATCAATCTATCATATATGTTGTTTATGTTCTTGCATGCTCTCCGTTGCTAGTAGAGGCTCGGCCAAGTTGATACTTGTAACTCCAAGAGGGAGTATTTATGCTCGATAGTGGGTTCATGCCTCCATTGAATGCGGGACGAGTGACGGAAAGTTCTAAGGTTGTGGATGTGCTGTTGCCACTAGGGATAAAACATCAATGCTTTGTCTAAGGATATTTGTGTTGATTACATTACGCACCATACTTAATGCAATTGTCTGTTGTTTGCAACTTAATACCGGAAGGGGTTCGGATGATAACCTGAAAGTGGACTTTTTAGGCATAGATGCATGCTGGATAGCGGTCGATGTACTTTGTCGTAATGCCCTGATTAAATATCATAGTACTCATCATGATATATGTATGTGCATTGTTATGCCTTCTTTATTTGTCAATTGCCCAACTGTAATTTGTTCACCCAACATGCTATTTATCTTATGGGAGAGACACCACTAGTGAACTGTGGACCCCGGTCCATTCTTTACATCTGAAATACAATCTACTGCAATTGTTTTTTACTGTTCTTCGCAAACAAACATCATCATCCACACTATAGATTTAATCCTTTGTTTACAGCAAGCCGGTGACCTCACTGTTACGTTGGGGCAAAGTACTTTGATTGTGTTGTGCAGGTTCCACGTTGGCGCCAGAATCCCTGGTGTTGCGCCGCACTACACTCCGTCACCAACGACCTTCACGTGATCCTTGACTCCTACTGGTTCGATAAACCTTGGTTTCTTACTGAGGGAAAACTTGATACTGTACGCATCACACCTTCCTCTTGGGGTTCCCAACGGACGTGTGTTAACTGCACGCATCAGCCCCCAGGGCTCTCCTCTGGTGCCTCTCTGGCTCTCTGGAAGCTTCGTGGAAAAATAAGATTCTGGGCGTTGATTTCGTCCAATTCCAAGAATATTTCCTGTGTAAGATTTCTGGAACCAAAAACAGCAGAAAACAGGAACTGGCACTTCGGCATCTTGTTAATAGGTTAGTTCCGGAAAATGCATAAAAACGATATAAAGTGTGAACAAAACATGTAGGTAATGTCATAAAACTAGCATGGAACATAAGAAATTATAGATACGTAGGAGACGTATCAAGCATCCCCAAGCTTAGTTCCTACTCGCCCTCGAGTAGGTAAACGATAACAAGGATAATTTCTTAAGTGACATGCTACCAACATGATCTTGATCAATACTATTGTAAAGCATATGCAATGGTAAAGATAATGACTAAACAACTGAATCATATAGCAAAGACTTTTCATGAATAGTACTTTCAAGACAAGCATCAATAAGTCTTGCATAAGAGTTAACTCATAAAGCAATAGATTCAAAGTAAAAGGTGTTGAAGCAACACAAAGGATGATTAAGTTTCAGCAATTGCTTTCAACTTGTAACATGTATATCTCATGGATAGTTGTCAACGTAAAGCAATATAACAAGTGCAATAAGTAAACATGTAAGAATCAATGCACACAGTTGACACGAGTGTTTGCTTCTAAGATAGAAAGAAGTAGGTAAACTGACTCAACATAAAGTAAAAGAATGGCCCTTCGCAGAGGGAAGCATGGATTACTATTTTTGTGCTAGAGCTTTTATTTTGAAAACATAGAAACAATTTTGTCAACGGTAGTAATAATTCATATGTGTTATGCATAAGACATCCTATAAGTTGCAAGCCTCATGCATAGAATACCAATAGTGCTCGCACCTTGTCCTAATTAGATTGGATTAACACGTATTATCATTGCATAACATATGTTTCAACCAAGTGTCACAAAGGGGTACCTCTATGCCGCCTGTACAAAGGTCTAAGGAGAAAGTTCGCATTGGATTTCTCGCTTTTGATTATTCTCCACTTAGACATCCATACCGGGACAACATAGACAACATATAATGGACTCCTCTTTTAATGCTTAAGCATTCAACAACAGATAATATTCTCATAAGAGATTGAGGATTAGTGTCCAAACTGAAACTTCCACCATGATTCATGGCTTTAGTTAGCGGCCCAATGTTCTTCTCTAACAATATGCATACTCAAACCATTTGATCATGAAAATCGCCCTTACTTCAGACAAGACGAACATGCATAGCAACTCACATGATATTCAACGAAGGTGTAATAGTTGATGGCGTCCCCAGAAACATGGTTATCGCTCAACAAGCAACTTATAAGAAATAAGATACATAACAACATATTCAATACCACAATAGTTTTTAAGCTATTTTCCCATGAGCTATATATTGCAAAAACAAGGAATGAAATTTTAAAGGTAGCACTCAAGCAATTTACTTTGGAATGGCAGAGAAATACCATGTAGTAGGTAGGTATGGTGGACACAAATGGCATAGGTTTTGGCTCAAGGATTTGGATGCACGAGAAGAATTCCCTCTCAGTACAAGACTTCGGCTAGCAAGGTTGTTTGAAGCAAACTCAAGTATAAACCGGTACAACAAAACTTACATAAGAACATATTGCAAGCATTATAAGACTCTACACTGTCTTCCTTGTTGTTCAAACACTTCACCAGAAAATATCTAGACTTTAGAGAGACCAATCATGCAAACCAAATTTCAACAAGCTCTATGGTAGTTCTTCATTAATAGGTGCAAAGTACATGATGCAAGAGCTTAAACATGATCTATATGAGCACAACAGTTGCCAAGTATCAAATTATTCAAGACAATATAGCAATTACCACATGAATTATTTTCTGTTTCCAACCAAATAGCAATTAACGAAGCGGTTTTCAACTCCGCCATGAACATTAAAAGTAAAAGCGAAGAAGACTAGTGTTCATATGAAAAAGCGGAGCATTTCTCTCTCCCACACAAGCATGAGTTTATTCAGAGAATGAAAATAACAAAACAAAAATAAAAGCACACAGACGCTCCAAGTAAAGTACATAAGATGTGACTGAATAAAAATATAGTTTCACTAGAGGTGACCTGATAAGTTGTCGATGAAGAAGGGGATGCCTTGGGCATCCCCAAGCTTAGATGCTTGAGTCTTCTTGAAATATGCAGGGATGAACCACGGGGGCATCCCCAAGCTTAGACTTTTCACTCTTCTTGATCATATTGTATCATCCTCCTCTCTTGATCCTTGAAAACTTCCTCCACACCAAACTCGAAACAAACTCATTAGAGGGTTAGTGCATAATCAAAAATTCACATGTTCAGAGGTAACACAATCATTCTTAACACTTCTGGACATTGCCCAAAGCTACTGGAAGTTAATGGAACAGAGAAATCCATTCAACATAGCAAAAGAGGCAATGCGAAATAAAAGGCAGAATCTGTCAAAACAGAACAGTCCGTAAAGACGAATTTTTATGGGGCATTTAACAGGCTCAGATGAAAAAGCTCAAATTGAATGAAAGTTGCGTACATATCTGAGGATCACGCACGTAAATTGGCAGATTTTGCTGAGTTACCTACAGACGGGGCTGCTCAATTTCGTGACAGTAAGAAATCTGTTTCTACGCAGTAATCCAAATCTAGTATCAACCTTACTATCAAAGACTTTACTTGGCACAACAATGCAATAAAATAAAGATAAGGACAGGTTGCTACAGTAGTAACAACTTCCAAGACACAACAAAACAGTAGCAAAATAAAAACATGGGTTATCTCCCAAGAAGTGCTTTCTTTATAGCCATTAAGATGGGCTCAGTAATTTTAATGATGATCGCGCAAGAAATAAGAGTTGAAGTAAAAGAGAGCATCAAGAAGCAAATTCAAAACACATTTAAGCCTAACCCACTTCCTATGAAAAGGAATCTTGTAATAAACAAGTCATGTAAGCATAATGCAATAAGCCTAGGAAGGCAACACAAGCGCAACTTCAAGATTCTCAACACAAAGAGGGGAAACTTAATATTATTAAGATGCATGTAACCATGTTTCCCTCTCTCATAATAACTTTCAGTAGCATCATGAATAAATTCAACAATATAACTATCACATGAAACATTCTTATCATGAGCTACATGCATAAAATTATTACTCTCCACATAAGCATAATCAATTTTATTAGTAATAGTGGGAGTAAAACTACCATAACCATCATTGTAATCATCATAAATTGCAGGCATGGTATAATCATAATAACCTTTATCCTCCATAGTAGGTGGCACCAAAATACCACTATCATTATAATCATCATAAATAGGAGGTAAAGTATCATCGAAGAAAATTTTCTCCTCAAAACTTGGGGGACTAAAAATATCATGCTCATCAAAACCAGCTTCCCCAAGCTTAGAATTTTCCATAGCATTAGCAACAATGGTGTTCAAAGTGTTCATACTAATAACATTCCCATTAGCATGCATATAAAGTTCCATGGGTTTTTTAATTCTCTCTTCAAACACATCATGTCCTAATTCAAGATAAAGTTCATAAAGATCTCTCATTTTGTTGTTGTTTTCCATTAAGCCTAACTAGTAAAAACAAGAAACAAAAAGATGCAATTGCAGGATCTAAAGGAAATAGCTTCGAGCACTCACACACCGGCAACAGTGCTAGGAAATATCTTAGTAGTCGGAGGATGTGAATACCTTTTACCTTACCTCCCCGGCAACGGCGCCAGAAAATAGCTTGATGTCTACGCACGCTTCTATTCCTGTAGACAGTGTTGGGCCTCCAAGAGCAGAGGTTTGTAGAACAGCAGAAAGTTTCCCTTAAGTGAATCACCCAAGGTTTATCGAACTCAGGGAGGTAGAGGTCAGAGATATCCGTCTCAAGCAACCCTGCAATTACGATACAAGAAGTCTCTTGTGTCCCCAACACAGCTAATACACTTGTCAGATGTATAGGTGCACTAGTTCGGCGAAGAGATAGTAAAACACAGGTGGTATAGATGGTGGTAATATTGCAGGAAGTAAAGATGCAGTAAAACAGTAAACAAGCGATGTTTGCGGTATTTGGAAACAAGGCCTAGGGATCATACTTTCACTAGTGGACACTCTCAACATTGATCACATAAAAAATAAATAACTTCTCCTCACTTGTGCTACATACACTCTCTTGTTTGATAACAAACACCATTCATTGTGTAGGGCTACAAGAGCTCCCTCAAGCCGGAGTTAACAAGCTCCACAACATTCGAAGTTCATATTTAAGTAACCTCTAGAGCATAATAGATCATTGCAATTTAGACCGAGTACTAACATAGCATACACACCGTCACCAATAAGCTATGAAAGGGGGAATAGATCACATCAATACTATCATAGTAATAGTTAACTTCATAATCTACAAGAGATTACAATCATAACCTACGCCAAGTACTACATGATGCACACACCGTCACCTTTACATCATGAAGGAGGAATAGACTACTTTAATAACATCACTAGAGTAGCACATAGATTAATAGTGATACAAAGCTAATCATATGGATCTCAATCATGTAAGGCAGCTCATGAGATCATTGTATTGAGGTACATGAGAGAGAGATTAATCACATAGCTACCGGTACAGCCCTTAGCCTCGAGGGAGAACTACTCCCTCCTCATCATGGGAGACAGCAGCGTTGATGAAGATGGCGGTGGTGTCGATGGAGATGCCTTCCGGGGGCAATTCCCCGTCCCGGCGGCGTGCCGGAACAGAGAATTCTGTCCCCCGAACTTGGCTTCGCGATGGCGGCGGCTGCGTAACTTTTCTCGTCCCGTGGCTTCTTCTCTTAGGGTTTTCGCGACAGAGGCTTTATATAGGCGGAAGGGCGATGTCGGTGGAGTCCTGGTGGTCCCACACCATAGGGGGCGCCCCCCCCCTTGGCCGCGCCGCCCTGTGGGGTGGGGCCCCCAGGGCTCTCCTCTGGTGCCTCTCTGGCTCTCTGGAAGCTTCGTGGAAAAATAAGATTCTGGGCGTTGATTTCGTCAAATTCCGAGAATATTTCCTGTGTAAGATTTCTAGAACCAAAAACAGCAGAAAACTGGCACTTCGGCATCTTGTTAATAGGTTAGTTCCGGAAAATGCATAAAAACGATATAAAGTGTGAACAAAACATGTAGGTAATGTCATAAAACTAGCATGGAACATAAGAAATTATAGATACGTTGGAGACGTATCAGGGTGCACTTTTTTCGGTGCACCGGCAGTATGCCTTGACCTATAGTTGTTTTCCTAGTAGTGGCGCGACCCTTCTTGGGGACCAAATTGGATTCTAAGAGTGCATTTGGAACGTTCAATTTACATATCTTGCCTACTATCACGTGGGCTAAACAGTTCGGCCGCACTTGCTTGGGCTGTCGTGATTCGTACGGTGCTGGCGTGGATGCTGTGAGTGGGTCCAAAAGGTGGGACCAGGACGGTTACGAAATGTGGGACTCGGACCGGAACAGTTTTAACAGTTGGGACCAGGACGGTTCTTACAGCTGGGACCGGGACGGTTGTGATACTGGGACCAGATGGCGGTGTCGGTGTCTCATTTTAGGTAGCGGTTGGAATATGAAGGAAATATGCTAAATTTGCAAAATTCAGCCAAATTTGCAAAATTAAAATGCAAACTATATATAATCTTGGGAATAAATTATAGAATAAAAATTTCTGACACACTCATAGAGTTATAATTCACATGACAATGATGTGAAAAATAGATAAAATAGAGCAGCTAGCATTTATTCAGGAAGACAAAATGTCTCGTTGGTGGTGCAGTTTAGTTGTTACCATGGGATGATCCTCTCGCGACAACGTCATGATGAAATTAAGATTTTCCACGATTTCTTTGTGCCTCTTTTCATTAGCTAAAGTCTCATCTTCCTGAGCTTTCTTGACAGCTGCAAGTTCTTCTTCCTGTTTCCTCCTTAGTTCTTTATTTTCTTGCTCCTGATCTGCATGTGTATTTCCAAAAACTCGGATGTGTGTTGCTGATTTGACGGTTAATTTTTCGAGGAACATGTTTGTGCTTCTTACGGTTTGTTCCGTCAGGACTTCCAAGACAATATGCGCTTCAGTTTTAGGAACTGAATATTGTGGGTGTGGTCCCATTTTTCTTACCAACATTGCATCCCGAAACAAGAATAAAATCATTTAGTGGCAACTGTAAAATAATTTTATATTAGTTTGCATGCTGATTAAAAAGTATCTGCAAATTTGAACATTAGTTACATAAGTAGTGTATTCACATATTGAATCTTTAGTACGTACAACAATCAAGCTCCTAGCTTAAAGGAAAACTAATTTTATTTAAAAAATATAAACATTTAAAACTATTGTTAGTAAAGTACTAACAATAGCTAATTCTTTTCCATGCTCAATGTTTTCCAGATATTTCCTTATTAAGCCTAACACTTATCTGCTAAAGTTGATTTTACTAATTGTTATGGTTAAGAATGATACTCCCTCTCTTCCTGAATATAAGTCATATAGTTTTCCAAGAAAAAAAATCCAGAATATAGTCTTTAGTGTGACACACCACTTGTATGGAATTTTTTTTTAGGGATTTGATTATATTTCTTATCTTGTGTTCTTTAATTTCCATTGCAAAAACTATGTGGCTTACGAGGGAGTATCTATATAAAAAAATGATAGTGCGGCCCATGTGCATGCACATATATGTTTCGCCGCTTCTGATTTCCAATGAAAAGACTCATTTTAGTAGTTTTAACAATTTGTGACAACTCGGCTCATCTGTAGACGAGTATTCTATTATCTCATCAACTAGAACAATACTCCGCGCGTTGCAGCGGATATCTTTTTAAGAAATCTAATAAAACACATAAAAGTAGGTTTACAAAATATGCAATATTTAGTTGGTCATAGGAGTTGAGACACTAAATTTAATAGCCATAAAATGGATAGGTATTTAAAAATTTAAAGATCATTATATTCTAGAGGTGTACGTGATTGATTTAGATAAGGTAAAAAACCAAATGATACTGTTGGCTTGCATGAAAAATGCATGCACATTGCCGCATGTTTTTAAAAACATCATATGTGGTTACATATAAGAGTACATAATTAACATTGAGTTCAATTTGCAAAGAGTTCTTTTCGTTGTCAAACTATTTCGGTGTTTAAGTTGCACATGACTTAACTATGTAATGATATAACAGGAGGGTGCGATATTATCAATCGAGCGGAAAACAAAAGATGGCATTGCTAGTTTAATGTTAAAAATAGATAATATAAATATCTTGCATGTAGAGATAGATAATAAATAAGAACTATTAGTGGGATGAGGTGGACAGATGATTGGCTAAAGGAATAGACGATGTGGATAGCTTGCATGTTGAGATAGACAAATATTAATTGCACTTAGTGGGATTTTGTTATATAAGAAGTATAGATTTCTCACGAAATCTTCTCCTTATCTGTATCTCCACGCCACTTTTTTTTGAAATGGGAGAAATATCACCCAGGTTCTGCATCCAATGGATACACACAACTTTTTATTAGATTATTCACAACATCTTACAAGAAGCAATACAAAAGATCAAACTCGAAGCCACCTCACTAAACCTACAGTGGGATGAAGGGGGTGACAATACACCAACTCACATCATCCAAAAAACCAAATGCCTTTCCAGGCCGCCCAATAGCAGATGAGAAGCACATCCAGTCAAGCAAACTCTCAGCGCACGTCAACGCACACGCCATAAAAGCTGCTACCGCCGTCTTTCTCGACTCCATCTTCAAGAGGGATCGTCGCATTGACCTTGCCAGGCCTGTCATCGATGCCGTCACGGCGCCAGACGACACCACTATCCTGCGCGCGTCCATCACACTGCATCCATCTCTGAGACACCACTGCACCATGCCGCGAAGACTCGACGACACCGACACAGCAAAGAACACCGCTCCACCTTAGCACCACTACCATCCATTTTCAGCTCCAAAAACGATGCCCCCAACAGGTAGAACGGCGCTGCACGCCTCCATCGTCCGATCCGGGAGACCCGGGTCTAGGGTTTCCCCTAGAGCAGCCCAGGCGAAGAACGCAGACTGCAGAGACAATGCCTTCAACAAGGTAAAGACGAACATGCGCCGCCATCATCCGTCATGACCAAAGTCAGGGCAGGCTTTCACCGGCAGCTATGCCTCACCCTCGGGAGCTAGATGACGGATCGCGAGATCCGCCAAAGCTAGCCACACAACTAGCCGATCCCCTCCGACAAAAAAGAAGACCACCACCGCCATGCCTGGAGTAGAAACTCCAGACACCGTCGTGAAGCGGAACAGACACAAACGAGGACCGCACGCCGCTGCCCGCAGGAGCCCGCTCATCTCCTCCGCCTGAGCCCCATGGGGATCGGGGCAGATTGAATGGATCCGCCGCTGCATCTTGCGGCCACCGAATCCGCTGTGGCCGCCGTCCCTTCGCTGCACCGATGCCATGAGAAGAGACGACGAGCGCCCTCATCGCTGTCAACTCGGCGCCAGGAGGGTCGTCCGCCGCCGCCACGACACCGCCCAGGCTTTGCCTGGCGATGCTCCCGACAGCGGCGGCGGAGAGGATATCGCAGGAGGGGGCTGGTTGGGGCGGAGGCTGGTGGACGCCCCGGTGGCGGCGCGGCGCCGCCACAAGGGGGCGGGTTAGGCGTCTCCACACCACTTAACCCCAAATTACTCGCTATCCAAAACTGCACATGGGAACATCTAAAGCGTCGTCACGACCTTCTCTCGTCGTCCCCGTCCATCTTTTCCCACCGCCGACACTCCATTGCATCCTTCCATTGTAAGTTTCACTCACGCAAAAAATTGATTCTCTCTGGTCCCATTCGACTGCAACGATGGCTGCCACGAACGATCTACATATTTCTTCTCTGGATCTATCCATAGGTTAGTAGATCTATCATCCAAATAGAAATTGTTTTAGATTTGAATACTAATCTACTAAGTTTTTTTTATCGTAGTACCCTACTTGTTTTGACACCCAGGGTTTCTGCGCTGCTGGGAATAGATGATGAAAATTTGCCGTATTAAGTTTCAAAAGGGATTTGTGGACATGATGGTAGAGATATTTGAGATTGGAATTATACTACGTGTAAGATGTATTAGAAGATGCATATTAGTATGTCGTTCTTAAGTACTTGTTTTGATCCAACATGTATGAGAGGGCATGTGTGGGGGAACGTGTTTATTAGTTGGAGTAATATGGTGGTGGTGATTGGATAGCGACAAAAAAAAATTCAAGATCCACTATGGTTTTTACCTTTGTTTTGTTATCTCACTAAGGATTAAGTGAATGCATGTGTTATAATTATCTAGCGATAGCTAAGATAATCTTGTTTTCTCAAGGTAGCACATTTGTTATTCAATCACCATGTCAAAGTACCAAAGGTTATACTCTGTCTATTCTTAATTCTAGATTGCTTGGAGTTTACCCTTTCTAGAGGAGTATACGAGATATGTGTTGCATCGTCTATGAAATAGGATGTGATACCCATATGAATGCTTATCATACACAATGAAGTTTCATAAATATTATATTGCTTCTCAATTGGTTTATATCCAATACACCTTATAAGAGAATAGTCAAGTGAACCCATGAACCCCGGTCCACTTTTTATTATAAGATAAAACTTTGCAACACTTCTAGCACCTTTTATATTTTTTATTAATAAAATATAAAAATATAAAAACACTTTTACTATTAGCAAGCACAAAAAAACCAAATATACCTTTATCTTACTTCCTCCGTTCGTAGATATAAGCCATATAATTTTTTAAAAAAATCCAGAATATAAGGTATATTGCGTTGCACCATTTGTCTCAACAATTTTCTAAGGGATTAGTTTACGTTTCCTTATGTTCTGCGAACTCCTCTATTTCCTCACCTCAATTGCTTACTGGTAACCTCGCCAAAACTTGGTGTAATTTTTTTTTATCAATGTGTGTTCTTTAATTTCCAAAAACTATATGGCTTATATTAAGGAACGAGGGGGTATTGTTTTTTTTTACTTTCCTTGTGTAGTCACAGATTGTTTTACTTTATTTATTCACAAGTGTATTACAATTTTACTAATTTGAAACCTCGTGTTTCACAACCACACGGTGGAGTTAGGGACTCTAGGCAAAGACTTTGTTTATATGTTGGTTGAAGAGGAGAAGCAAAAGACATCTATTCGCCAATTACCTGAGAATACGATATAAACCCTCGAGTCACGCTTGTAGGGAAAATACGCTTGCTACAACACTCTACACTTGGAGTCCCAACAAGTTGGTACACATGGAGTTCTAGCCATCTAAAACATTTTCTAGCATCGTTGCCGGGGAGTTGCTAGAGGTATATCACAATCGCATCATCATCAAGCTAGGAGCATACTACAAACTCCATTGCAAGTGCTAGAACATTTTATGGCAACATCATCGCCAAATTTGGGAAAGCACCTAAATTTGGGGAGGTTGCACCACTATGAGCTTTTCTTCTGCTTTAGATTTACAAAGCAATTTTATTTTTTCTTGTTTTTTTTCTTTTATTATTTTGTTCATTTGATTTTAGTCTTATTTATATCTTTATTATATCAAAAAAACATATAGAAATTAGGGTAACTTTAATTTTCTTTCAAAAATGAGTGAAAGAACTACAAAATTGTGTGACTAAACCAACACTCCTAATGATCAATTCATTGCTAGGCCCATCACAACTCTTGAAATTAAAGCTGATAGTTTTGAAGTTAGTCCTAGGTTACTCAATCTTATTGCTAAATACAAAATTTAGGGAAGTGATACTGAAGATGCGTCCATGCATTACATGACTTTCATGAAATTTTTGACATGCAAAAAATTAAGTATGTGAAAAATGATATTGTTAAACTTAATTTATTCCCATTCTCACTTAGAAGCAAAGCTAAAGAATGGCTACTATCACTAACAACATCTAGCATAAACTCTTGGGATGATCTTAAAGAAGCTTTTATAAAGAAATATTATCCCCTTGTTAAAATCTTGCAAAACAGGAATATCATATTATCCTTCAAGCCAAATGATAATGAACATGTAGCTAAAAGAATTAAATCATGCTTACAACTTTCACTTCACATCACATGGAGTTAATGAATGGACCGTATTACACTCCTTTTATAATGGTTTAAATTACATGTGTAGGAGCATGCAAGATTCTTCCCTGATGGATGCATTCATGTCTAAAATTGTGACTAAAGCTAAAGCTATCTCAGAAAGCATGTTGCAAAACTATAGTCAATGGCACACTCAAAGAGCACATAATACATCCATTAGGAAGGTGAATTCAGTTGAATAAGTAGATTACTTATCTAGTAAAATACATTCCATAGTTTCTTACATGTTATACATCTCAAATGTATCTACTTTTCCAAGCACATTGCTCGACGATTTGCTCCGGAATGTCACCATACTTGGATAAAAACTGCTGAATTTGATGTTATTTTTAGCAAAGTCTCGGCTTTGTCAATTTTTCACAGACAATAAAAATTAGGGAAAAATACCAGGGGAGTTTTTCATGAAAAGGGAGGACCTGAAGCTTTCGATCACGAGGCCTAAACGGAGCCAAGTGGCGCGCCCATGCTCTTTGGGCGCGCCACCAGGGCCCATTTGGCCCTCGGTCGCCGTCTCGCCCCCCCCCCCCCACCCTTCCCGTGGTGCCTTATATACCCTAAAAACCTACCCCCTTGGAGGACACAACATTTCGCGAAACAGAGCGCCGCCGAGACAATGATCTTCATTTCGGGGGTCAGATTGATCCAGCTCTCCACCTTGGAGAGGGGGATTACGATGACTTCTTCATCATCACTGCCACCAACATCATCTCAAACCACCATGGACTCACTCTCCATCAAGATGGGTGAGTAGTTCTCTGTAGGCTTAAGAGGTGGATGGGTTTTGGATGAGATTGATCATGTAATCATCCATATGTATCGAGATTTGAGGTGTTTGTCTTGAAGATATTCTTGTATGAGTGTTGGTACACCTTTGCTATGTTTAATGCTTGTTACTAGGGCCCGAGTGAAATGATTTCAGTTGTTATTATGTTGACCCTGCGAAATCCCTAAGGTGATAGATAGGAACAAAAATAAGGGGAATATGTGATAGTTCGAGGATTATGTGTATTCATGAATCTTAATGCTTTGTTCTGGTCTATTCAAAAGGGTATACCTTAATTTCTTGTAGTTCCAAGTTGGCCCGGGTAAAATGGGCAAGCAGGACAAAAGATGTTATGCAAATTCTCTTAGTTAGTACGCATGACTATGTTTGGATCACATACCTACACACAACTGAATTAGAGATGAATGCTATGTTATTTGGATTACATTATATGATCAATATCATCCATACATTACCCCATTTCTGCCTCATGCCTAAGCTTTTAGCCGCTGAAAGTTACAAACTTTTACATCCGATGAAAACTGGAAAGCTGCTGCTTCTATTTATTGTCTGCTTTGACTGCTTTGAATCAACTGCAATAAAATCACCACTTGCTTTGTGAGTTTACTGATATACAAGTGTGGTTGAGAGTGACATCTCAATTTCTTAAGTATTATTGGTATTCTTGTGTTCCCCTTGAGTAGAACTATAGATTTGGGTGATACTTCCCCATCGAAGATTTCAGCGATCCCATATACTTGTGGGCATCAAGACATTTTTGGCGCCATTGTCGAGGAGCCTACCTTTATTGGTAAGACAAATTGTTATCATTTACTTCCTGCACTTATTTATTTCTCATCATGGGAAAGGATAAGGAACCTGCTAAGAAGGTCATTGTGCCTTCTACTAAAAGGAGAGGTACGAATTTGCCTTCTAGACCTCATTTTTCGCCTAATGCTGCTTGATGTCTACGCCCCCTCCTTTTCCTGTAGACAGTGTTGGGCCTCCAAGAGCAGAGGTTTGTAGAACAGCAGCAAGTTTTCCCTTAAGTGGATCACCCAAGGTTTATCGAACTCAGGGAGGAAGAGGTCAAAGATATCCCTCTCATGCAACCCTGCAACCACAAAGCAAGAAGTCTCTTGTGTCCCCAACACACCTAATAGGTGTACTAGTTCGGCGAAGAGATAGTGAAATACAGGTGGTATGAATAAGTATGAGCAGTAGCAACGGTGCCAGAAAATAGCTTGCTGGCGTGTAGTTGATGGTGGTAGTATTGCAGCGATAGTAACGCAATAAAACGAGTAAACAAGCAGCGATAGCGATATTTAGGAACAAGGCCTAGGGATCATACTTTCACTAGTGGACACTCTCAACATCGATCGCATAATAAATAACTCTTTCTTATATGTGCTACATACACTCTTTTGTTGGATGATGAACACATTGCGTAGGATTACACGAACCCTCAATGCCGGAGTTAACAAACTCCACAATAATGTTCATATTTAAATAACCTTAGAGCATAATAGATCATTGTAAAATAAACCAAGAACTAACATAGTGCACACACTGTCCACATTACACCATGAAGGAGGAATAGATCACATCAATACTATCATAATGATAATTAACTCCACAATCTACAAGAGATCATGATCATAGCCTACGACAAGAACCACATGGTGCACACACTAGTCACCTTTACACCATGCAGGAGGAATAGACTACTTTAATAACATCACATGAGTAGCACACAACTAGTAGCGATACAAAGCTCATATGAATCTCAATCATGTAAAGCAGCTCATGAGATCATTGTATTGAAGTACATAGGAGAGAGATTAACCACATAGCTACCGGTACAGCCCCGAGCCTCGATGGAGAACTACTCCCTCCTCATGGGAGACAGCAGCGTTGATGGAGATGGCGGTGGTGTTGATGGAGGAGCCTTCCGGGGGCACTTCCCCGTCCCGGCGGCGTGCCGGAACGGAGACTCCTGTCCCCCGGATCTTGGCTTCGCGATGGCGGCGGCTCTGGAAGGTTTCTCGTACCGTGGCTTTTCCGTATCGAGGTTTTAGGTCTGGGACCTTTATATAGGCGAAGAGGCGGCGTCAGAGGGTCGAAGGGGCGACGACACCATAGGGCCACGCGGCCAGGGGGTGGGCCGCGCCACCCTATCATCTGGGGGCCCTGTGGCCCCCCTCTGGCGGCTCTCGGGTGTTCTGGATGCTTCCGGGGATTCTAAGATGCTAGGCGTTGATTTCGTCCGATTCCGAGAATATTTCCTTACTAGGATTTCTGAAACCAAAAACAGCAGAAAACAGCAACTGGCCCTTCGGCATCTTGTGAATAGGTTAGTTCCGGAAAACGCGTAAATATGACATAAAGTGTGCATAAAACATGTAGATATCATCAATAATGTGGCATGGAACATAAGAAATTATCGATACGTCGGAGACGTATCAGCATCCCCAAGCTTAGTTTCTGCTCGTCCCGAGCAGGTAAACGATAAACAAAGATAATTTCTGGAGTGACATGCCATCATAACCTTGATCATACTATTGTAAACACATGTAATGAATGCAGCGATCAAAACAATGTATATGACATGAGTAAACAAGTGAATCATACAGCAAAGACTTTTCATGAATAGTACTTAAAGACAAGCATCAATAAGTCTTGCATAAGAGTTAACTCATAAAGCAATAATTCATAGTAAAGCATTGAAGCAACACAATGGAAGATTAAGTTTCAGCGGTTGCTTTCAACTTGTAACATGTATATCTCATGGATAGTTGTCAATGCAAAGTAATATAACAAGTGCAATAAGCAAGTATGTAAGAATCAATGCACAGTTCACACAAATGTTTGCTTCTTGAGGTGGAGAGAGATAGGTGAACTGACTCAACAATAAAAGTAAAAGAATGGCCCTTCAAAGAGGAAAGCATCGATTGCTATATTTGTGCTAGAGCTTTGATTTTGAAAACATAAAGAGAGCATAAAAATAAAGTTTTGAGAGGTGTATGTTGTTGTCAACGAATGGTAGCGGGTACTCTAACCCCCTTGCCAGACAAACCTTCAAAGAGCGGCTCCCATTTTATTTTATTTTTGGATGGCACTCCTTCCAACCTTTCTTTCACAAACCATGGCTAACCGAATCCTCGGGTGCCTGCCAACAATCTCAAACCATGAAGGAGTGCCTTTTTATTTTAGTTTTATTATGATGACACTCCTCCCAACCTTTGCTTACACAAGCCATGGCTAACCGAATCCTTCGGGTGCCGTCCAACAATCACATACCATGGAGGAGTGTCTATTTTTGTTAATTAATTTGGGACTGGGAATCCCATTGCCGGCTCTTTTTGCAAAATTATTGGATAAGCGGATGAAGCCACTAGTCCATTGGTGAAAGTTGCCCAACAAGATTGAAAGATAAACACCACATACTTCCTCATGAGCTATAAAACATTGACACAAATCAGAGGTGATAAATTTTGAATTGTTTAAAGGTAGCACTCAAGCAATTTACTTTGGAATGGCGGAGAAATACCATGTAGTAGGTAGGTATGGCGGACACAAATGGCATAGTGGTTGGCTCAAGGATTTTGGATGCATGAGAAGTATTCCCTCTCGATACAAGGTTTAGGCTAGCAAGGTTGTTTGAAGCAAACACAAGTATGAACTAGTACAGCAAAACTCACATAAAAGACATATTACAAGCATTATAAGACTATACATCGTCTTCCTTGTTGTTCAAACACCTTACTAGAAATTATCTAGACCTTAGAGAGACCAATTATGCAAACCAAATTTTAGCAAGCTCTATGTTTTTCTTCATTAATGGGTGCAAAGTATATGATGCAAGAGCTTAAACATGAGCACAACAATTGCCAAGTATCACATTACCCAAGACATTATAGCAATTACTACATGTAGCATTTTCCAATTCCAACCATATAACAATTTAACGAAGAAGAAACTTCGCCATGAATACTATGAGTAAAGCCTAAGGACATACTTGTCCATATGCTACAGCGGAGCGTGTCTCTCTCCCATAAAGTGAATGCTAGGATCCATTTTATTCAAACAAAACAAAAAACAAAAACAAACCGATGCTCCAAGCAAAGCACATAAGATGTGATGGAATAAAAATATAGTTTCAGAGGAGGAACCTGATAATGTTGTCGATGAAGAAGGGGATGCCTTGGGCATCCCCAAGCTTAGATGCTTGAGTCTTCTTGAAATATGCAGGGATGAACCACCGGGGCATCCCCAAGCTTAGACTCTTCACTCTTCTTGATCATAGTATATCATCCTCCTCTCTTGACCCTTGAAAACTTCCTCCACACCAAACTCGAAACAAACTCATTAGAGGGTTAGTGCATAATCAAAAAGTCACATGTTCAGAGGTGACACAATCATTCTTAACACTTCTGGACATTGCCCAAAGCTACTGGAAGGTAATGGAACAAAGAAATCCACCCAACACAGCGAAAGAAGCAATGCGAAATAAAAGGCAGAATCTGTCAAAACAGAACAGTCCGTAAAGACGAATTTTAAAATGGCACCAGACTTGCTCAGATGAAAATGCCCAAATTGAATGAAAGTTGCGTACATATCTGAGGATCACGCGCGTAAATTTTCAAATTTTTCTGAGCTACCTACAGAGAGACAGGTCGGAATTCGTGACAGCAAAGAAATCTGTTACTGCGCAGCAATCCAAATCTAGTATCAACCTTACTATCAAAGACTTTACTTGGCACAACAAAACACAAAACTAAGATAAGGAGAGGTTGCTACAGTAGTAAACAACTTCCAAGACTCAAATATAAAACAAAGTACTGTAGCAAAATAACACATGGGTTATCTCCCAAGAAGTTCTTTCTTTATAGCCATTAAGATGGGCTCAGCAGTTTTAATGATGCACTTGCAAGAAATAGTATTTGAAGCAAAAGAGAGCATCAAGAAGCAAATCCAAAACATATTTAAGTCTAACATGCTTCCTATGCATAGGAATCTTGTAAATAAACAAGTTCATGAGGAGCAAAGTAACAAGCATAAGAAGATAGAACAAGTGTAGCTTCAAAAATTTAGCACATAGAGAGGCATTTTAGTATCATGAAAATTTCTACAACCATATTTTCCTCTCTCATAATAACTTTCAGTAGCAACATGAGCAAACTCAACAATATAACTATCAAATAAACCATTCTTATCATGAGTCTCATGCATAAAATTATTACTCTCCACATAAGCATAATCAATTTTATTAGTTGTTGTAGTGGGAGCAAATTCAACAAAGTAGCTATCAAATATAGGAGGCATATTATAATCATAATCAAATTTCTCCTCCATAACAGGCGGCACCAAAAGACTACTATCATCATCATAAATAGGAGGCAAAGTATCATCAAAGTAAATTTTCTCCTCAATGCTTGGGGGACTAAAAAGATCATGAAAACCAGCTTCCCCAAGCTTAGAACTTTCTATATTATTATCAACAATGGTGTTCAAAGCGTTCATACTAATATTACTACCGGCATGCAAATAAGATTCCATAGGTTTTTTAATTTTCGCATCAAACAATCCATGTTTTAAATCAGGAAATAGAATAAGAAGCTCATTCTTGTCCATTATGCCAAACTAGTGTAAACAAGAAACAAAAAGATGCAATTGCAGGATCTAAATGAAATAGCTTCGAGTACTTACGACGGCGAAAATAGCTTAGTAGCCGAGATCCGGAGTGTGAGTACCTTTTACCTTTCCTCCCCGGCAACGGCGCCAGAAAATAGCTTGATGTCTACGCCCCTCCTTTTCCTGTAGACAGTGTTGGGCCTCCAAGAGCGAGATGTTTGTAGAACAGCAGCAAGTTTTCCCTTAAGTGGATCACCCAAGGTTTATCGAACTCAGGGAGGAAGAGGTCAAAGATATCCCTCTCATGCAACCCTGCAACCACAAAGCAAGAAGTCTCTTGTGTCCCCAACACACCTAATAGGTGTACTAGTTCGGTGAAGAGATAGTGAAATACAGGTGGTATGAATAAGTATGAGCAGTAGCAACGGTGCCAGAAAATAGCTTGCTGGCGTGTAGTTGATGGTGGTAGTATTGCAGCAATAGTAACGCAGTAAAACGAGTAAACAAGCAGCGATAGCGATATTTAGGAACAAGGCCTAGGGATCATACTTTCACTAGTGGACACTCTCAACATCGATCGCATAATAAATAACTCTTTCTTATATGTGCTACATACACTCTTTTGTTGGATGATGAACACATTGCGTAGGATTACACGAACCCTCAATGCCGGAGTTAACAAGCTCCACAATAATGTTCATATTTAAATAACCTTAGAGCATAATAGATCATTGCAAAATAAACCAAGAACTAACATAGTGCACACACTGTCCACATTACACCATGAAGGAGGAATAGATCACATCAATACTATCATAATGATAATTAACTCCACAATCTACAAGAGATCATGATCATAGCCTATGACAAGAACCACATGGTGCACACACTAGTCACCTTTACACCATGCAGGAGGAATAGACTACTTTAATAACATCACATGGGTAGCACACAACTAGTAGTGATACAAAGCTCATATGAATCTCAATCATGTAAAGCAGCTCATGAGATCATTGTATTGAAGTACATAGGAGAGAGATTAACCACATAGCTACCGGTACAGCCCCGAGCCTCGATGGAGAACTACTCCCTCCTCATGGGAGACAGCAGCGTTGATGGAGATGGCGGTGGTGTTGATGGAGGAGCCTTCCGGGGCACTTCCCCGTCCCGGCGGCGTGCCGGAACGGAGACTCCTGTCCCCCGGATCTTGGCTTCGCGATGGCGGCGGCTCTGGAAGGTTTCTCGTACCGTGGCTTTTCCGTATCGAGGTTTTAGGTCTGGGACCTTTATATAGGCGAAGAGGCGGCGTCAGAGGGTCGAAGGGGCGACGACACCATAGGGCCGCGCGGCCAGGGGGTGGGCCGCGCCACCCTATCATCTGGGGGCCCTGTGGCCCCCCGCGCGGCTCTCGGGTGTTCCGGATGCTTCCGGGGATTCTAAGATGCTGGGCGTTGATTTCGTCCGATTCCGAGAATATTTCCTTACTAGGATTTCTGAAACCAAAAACAGCAGAAAACAGCAACTGGCCCTTCGGCATCTTGTGAATAGGTTAGTTCCGGAAAACGCATAAATATGACATAAAGTGTGCATAAAACATGTAGATATCATCAATAATGTGGCATGGAACATAAGAAATTATCGATACGTCGGAGACGTATCACTGCTACTACTCTTGCTACTAAAAAGAAATTTATCACTCAAACAAGTTCACCATTATCTATTATGTCAACTAGTAATGAAAAAGATTTGTTGGTGGTTGACAAGGATAAAGAAGGTACACCTAATTTATCTAAGTCTATGTCTGATGAACATATGGAATTTGAATTTGAAGATGATGAACTTTATAATGAAAATGATAGTTCTCCGAGTCCTAAAATATCAAATGATGAATAATATGGTATCTTTCCTGAAACTTTAATTAATGTTGAGTTAGATGATTTGGATGAATTTGAAGCTAGTTTGGGTCTTGCTTAGATGATTTATTTCCTGATGCTAGAAAAACTGAAGCACATGTGATACATTAAATATAAAGACTATGAAACTAATGTTGAGCTCGAGAAAATACAGAGAGATGAAGCTATTAAGTTTAATGGTAGATAGGATGAACTTCCTTGGGAGCACTTAATAAACCTCTATGAGCTAGCTAATGTGTTTGGAAATACTGAGATCCAAAAGCACTATTACTTCTTGAAATTGTTTCATTTCTCTTTGGGGGGGGAGATGCAAAAGCTTGGTATAATTCTTTAGCACCCAAGTCTATTACTAGTAAGGAATCATGCATCTATTTGTTTTTTAATAAATATTTCCCTGCTAGTAAAATACATGCTATGGTTGAGGAAATTATTCACTTCTCTCTAGGTAAGGAAGAAGGAATTCCTCAAGCTTGGGGGAGATATAGCGCCCTCTAGAGGAAGTGTCCAGCCCATGGTTTAAAGGATAACCAATTACTTGATATATTTTATAATGGGCTAACTGAAGGATCTAGATCTTATCTGGACAACATTGTAGGTAATATTTTTTGGGACAAAAGTGTGGAAGAAGCTAGGGAATTACTGAATAATATCAAGCAGAACTACGCTTATTGGCATATTAAAGAAGATATTACATATAGAAGAGGTATGCATAAATTATCTAATGAATACATGAAAGAAGCTTCAAATTCTATTAAAGAGAAGGGCATGAAAACTTCTTATTTGAAGAAAATCTCTGAAGGGGGTTTTAAATTTCCTATCAATGAACCATGTTTTCCTATTCAAGTGCATGCTATGATATGAAAGAGCTATCATATCCTACTGAAGTTTCTTTTGTTAATGATTCCGCTTATGATAGAGGTGGTTTTGACTATGGTATTAGAAGAGATATAATGGAAAACTCTCGCAATATATAAATTATTCATAAAAAGTTGAGCTCTTGTGTAGATTCTCTTAAAATGACTGTCAAACATTATCATATGATGCATAATCAAGTTGAGAAAATGATTTATCTTAAAAATAAATTATATGAGAAGCTTATTGATGAGAAAAGACAGATTTGTGGAGTTAATACAAGAGGAGGTTCAAGTACACAGGACCCTGATTATCTTGAAGGACATCCAAAGAGAAAAGAACAAGAAACTCGTAAGAAGAAATCTTTTGCAGGAGAATCCCCCAATGAAAGTGAAGAACATGAGAACTTTTAAGATCAAGATACGTATATATATATTTCTAATGCTAAAACTGAAGACGATAATAATGAAGAAGATGTGGAAATGTCTCAACCACATGAAGAACCACTTGAAGATGTTGCTAATAAAAAATCTAAGCCTATAATAAATGAAGATCCTCAATCCTCTAAGGAGAGAAGAAAGAAGAAGAAGGCTCCACCTCAGCCAAAAGGTAAATAAAGGGATCCATGGGTTTATACAGCTATACCATACCCCAAGAGGTAACCAAAACTCTAGACAATGAAAGATTTGAGAATTTTATTGAACTTATAAAGAGTTTATATTTGCATATTCCTTTTGCTGATGCTATTAAAATTCCTACATATTAAAAATATATGAAAGACATTGTTAATAATAAGAGGAAAATACCCAATGAAGCTATTACTTCTAAGCTTGCTGATTATTCTTAAGGGAAAGTTACCACAAAAACATGAAGATCCAGGTATTCCTACTATTCCTTGAACTATTAAGAATACTTATTTGAAGTATTGTTTATGTGATTGAGGAGTAGGGGTAAGTGTCATGCCATTTTCTCTTTATAAGAAGCTCAATTTAAATAAGTTAGTTCCTACTGAGGTTTCACTTCAAATGGCTGATAAACCCACTCCTTTTCCTATTGGTATATGTGAAGATGTTCCTATTATGATTGCTAATGTGCAAATCCCTACAGACTTTGTGATATTATAAATGTCTAAAGATGATAATTTATCTATTTTATTGGTATAACTTTTCTAAATACTACAGGGGCTGTTATAAATTGCACTAAAATCAAGCTTACCTTTCATGTAAAAGAAAAAGAGCACACTATACATTTGCCGAAGAAGAATTCTCTTGAGCTACCAAAGAAAATTTTCAATGTTATTCAGCCAAAGTTTCTAAAATTTGGAATATTTGAAATACCAATTCCTCCTCCAAAAACAAAGTACCAAATATTAATGGCTGGAACAATTCCAATCCATTATGAGGTACCCTAAAATTTCCTTTATTATTTCTATTGAATCATTGTTTCTATCTCTATCATAGTAATAACGATACTGAACAAACCCGATTCTTAACATGATAATGATAAGATTATGATTCCTCTTACTTTATTTCTGCATTAGTATTAAAGTTTCTTGCAATTTTTTTGACTTAGCATTTAATTCCCTTAATTGTTTTCTGCCAGCTTCTAACAGTTTTTGAGTTTTGAATTTTTTTACAGAGAAAATGTTCTTCAAAAATCACCAAAAAATACACAGGTCATTTTTTCATAGAGGATCCACCAGGCAAAAGGACGAGACAAAACAACAAACAAGGGAGGAAAGAGTAGGGGTGGGGCGCCCACCTTCTTTGCGCGCGCCACCTGTACTCTTTCGGTCCACAGGGGGTGTTAGGTAAGGGGAAAGTGCCCAGCTCATTCCCTTCGATTCAAAACCCGACCAGGTATCCTTCAAAAATATTTCCTCTGCCCCATTGCTGCTCCATTTTTTATCTCTCAACTTGGGAAGCCATTTGCAAATTCCTTTGGTGGAATTACTCTTCAGTATGTGACTCCTCCACCCATCCAATTTTTTTTTGATATGATTGTTTATATTATGACGAGGATGTTGTTCCTGGTGTCACATATTATGATTAAGAAATCCCTAGATTTGCAAGTTTTAGGTTGAAATAATTGGTAGTTTTGCTTGGTGGAGCCTCTGTGAGTATTCTTGAGCATATATAACCTGCTACATCCTCCCATTTTTTGGTTTTGCAATTCAAGTATGATGAAATTACCAGTCAACAATTGGAGGAATCATAAGGTCTCAAAATCCTTGCACATGATTCAATCAAAAGCGATGCGAGAACTTTACTTTTTGCTATTGTCAATTAATCTTGTCTAAATAGTGTTGGCATATAGTACCTCCTTTACACCATGCATGGATAGAGGAACATGAACATAGTGCATATTTAGTAACACTTTGCCATTCATTTGTGAAGCTATGTATTGAATACTTGCCATGCTAAATTGTTTATGTATGCATAGAGCAAAGTTCTTGTCAAAGTCTTATATCGCTTCTACACTATATTTGAGTTGTTCGAGGATAAACAACGAGCTAAGCTTGGGGGAGTTGGTACATCTCAAATGTACTTTTCCAAGCACTTTGCTCGAAGATTTGCTCCAGAGTCTCACCATAATTAGATAAAAACGGCTGAATTTGATGTTGTTTTTAGCAAAGTCTCGTTTTTGTCAATTTTGCAGCAGGAAATAAAATCGGGGAAAAATACCAGGGGAGTTTTTCATGAAAACGGAGGACCTGAAGCTTTGGATCATGAGAGGGCACCACCAGGGCCCGTTTGGCCCTCGGTCGCCGTCTCGCCTCCCCCTTCGTGTGGTGCCTTATATATCCTAAAAATCTACCCCTGGGAGGACACGACGTTTCACAAAATAGAGCTCCACCGAGACCACGATCTTCGTTTTGGGGGCCAGATTGATCCTGTTCTCCACCCCGGAGAGAGGGATTCTGAGGGCTTCTTCATCATCACTGCCACCGACATCATCACCAAACACCATGGACTCACTCTCCATCACCATGAGTGAGTAGTTCGCTGTAGGCTTAAGAGGTGGATAGGTTTTGGATGAGATTGATCATGTAATCATACATATATATGTATCGAGATTTGAGGTGTTTGTCCTGAAGTTATTCTTGTACGAGTGTTGGTACACCTTTGCTATGTTTAATGCTTGTAACTGGGACCCTAGTGACATGATTTTAGTACTGAACATATATTGCTTTATCATATATATGAGGTTGGTATCTATTTGCAAGGTGCATTACTTGTTATTATGTTGACCCTGTGAATCCCTAAGGTGACAGATAGGGAAAAACAAGAGAAATATGTGATAGTTCGAGGATTATGTGTATTCATGATGCTTTGTTCCGATCTATTCGAAAGGGTAGACCTTAATTTCTTGTAGTTCCAAGTTGGCCCCGGTAAAATGGGCAAGCAAGACAAAAGATGTTATGCAAATTCTCTTAGTTAGTACGCATGACTATATTTGGATCACACACCTACACACAACTGAATTAGAGATGAATGCTATGTTATTTGGATTATATTATATGATAAATATCATCCATACACTACCCCATTTCTACCTCATGCCTAAGCTTTTAGCCACTGAAACTTACATACTTTTACTTCTGGTGAAAACTAGAAATCTGCTGCTTCTATTTACTGTCTGCTTTTACTGCTTTAAATCAACTGCTATAGGGAGTGTTCGGTTCGGGAACGGCATGGAATGGTTCTGTCCCAAAAGAATGTAATGGTTCCATCCCCGTGTTCGGTTTGGATAAAAATGAGGAAAGGAATGGTACATTTTTTGTTCGGTTGGGGGAATTGGAGAGCAGAACAGAATGAGGTTAAACTAATCTTTTGTCTCACAATTGTAATTACCAATGGCTAATGGCCTTTTTAATCTCAAAATCATAATTAATAGCGCCTAATGGCCTTTTAATCTCAAAATCGTAATTAATATCATTTTTTGTTCGGTTGGGGGAATTGCAGAGTACAACGAAATGAGTTTAAAATGTAATCTTTTGTCTCCAAATCGTAATTAATAGTGGCAAATGGCCTCTTTAATTTCAAAATCATAATTAACAACGGCTAATTATTTTTTGGCTGGATTAGTGGAGTAGTTTGTAATTAACAGCGGCCAATTAACAACCGTTCCACCACATTCCACCAATTCGGTGGAATGGGTGCATTCCGTATATGGGGAGAATATTCTCTTTCAAGGAACCACCCGGTTACGTTCTATTCTACAACCAAACACAAGAATTGGCTCTAGGTTCGGAATGGTTTCGTTCCATTCCACTAGTTTCCGGAACCGAACACACCCTAAAATCACCACTTTCTTTGTGATTTATTGATATACAAGTGTGGTTGAGAGTGACATGTTTCAGCGATCCCCTATACTTGTGGGCATCAACATGTCTAAACAAAATATTGATAATGTTCCTTTACAAGATCATGTTGAAAACAATGCGGAAAATGTAGATGTCAACTACATAAGAAACTTTGGTAACAATGGGTATGGGAACAATTACAATAATTCTTATGGTAGGCCACCTTATGTTCCTAATAAATATACTACTAGTAAAAAAATTCCAATGATTTAGAGAATACAATTAGATCCTTCATATCAACACAAAAAAGAGCTGAACAAAGAATTTTAGCTAAGTTTGAAAAGCATGATGCTTTAAAATAAAAGGTACATGATAAACAATAAAATAATCTCTTTTAAAAATATTATTCAAACCCAAAGACTCCATGAAGAAACTATAAAATATGTGCAAGACATAATAGATAGATCTTGGGAAACTTTAAACTTGATGGACGAAGAAGAGAAAGAATCACTTATGGTTATGAAACAAAAAATTACATGAAGTTAAAATGCTTAGTGAAGTAAATTAATCTCTACTAGATCTTGATAGATGTAGATTCAATGAACTCATTAATATATTAAAAAAATTCTAATGACCCTTCTGTTAATATTCATCAAGGAGAATTTGGTTCATACATAGCAAATTATGTTATAAAAGAAAAGATAACAAGACACAATAATGAATCTATGATACTACCAACGCTTGGGGATGCTCTTGGCTCCCCAAGATACTAATCACTATTGGCAAAGAAACTAATCATGCCATATTAGATCTAGGATCTAGTGTCTCGGTTTTGTCAAAAGAATTGTATGAATTGCTTGAAGTTGAAAACATGAAAAAAATGCTCAATAGGCGTTTTACTTGTTGATGATTCTACCAAACATGGTTTAGGTAAAGTAAATGATGTCATAGTTGAGTTACATATAAATTTTGTTCATGTTGATATTTTTATCATGGACATGGGGAGAAAAACCTCTAGTACTATAATATTTGGAAGACCCTTTTTGAGAACCACAGATGATGTCATTGATGCAAAGAAAGGGAATGTAACCAGTTCCCTCAAAAGAATTTCATGGAAGACTTCCCAAGGAAGAAGGACATGCCACCAAGGTACAAGCAACCACATGATCTCCGCCCATCTTTAAATCAAGTAAGTAAAGCCTAGCTATATGGCTATAAAGAAAGCGATTTGCGGGAGGCAACCCGATTATTTATCTTTTGGATTTTCTTTGCATACTCTTGATGTAGCAAGACATTTTTATTTTATTTTACCATCTGTAGTTTTCAATGAAGTACCAAGTTTTACCCATTTAGATTTTATTAACTTGATAAACATATGGAGTAGAAAATTCATACACAACACTATTTATGAGAAAAATATCTAGGTTTTTATGTAACTCGGATTGCGCTCATATTTATAATATAGTTGCAAATTATCATCCTTGATATGCAAAAAAATTGTAAAAAATTCCTAACAAGTTTAAGTGGGCGAAAAAATTATGTTCTGTAGTTGTTGTTTTTTCTGGACGGATTGTGCCTTTTACTGTTAAAGCCATTGTTCTGAGTCTCAATTTGATTCTCCATGAGTCTTCTGATATTTAGGGAATGTGGATAACATAATATACTTACTCTAACCCTCATTTTTTGTTTAAGGGCTATATGGTAGCTAGCAAAATATCTTTATACCTACTAATGTCACCCCATAGAAAAGAAATAGGAGAAAGTGTTGTGTTGATTTTTTTATTAGGGAATGCAGGAAAACCACACCGTGAGCTATCCAAGAATGGTGAAGACAATAATCTTTGGTATGCCCAAGGCACCCTAGTGGATATATTAAACTCTCGGTATGCAAACCTCTGAACTTTGTTTTTCGAGCAACATAAGGTAATCGCATGAACTTGGAGTGTCTTTATCTAGTTTTATGTTTAGTTTGTATTTATATATTTTAATAATAATATCACCACTAGAAGTTATGTTAAATGAGTATGAAAGAGATACTAGAATAAAAATAACAATTAAGTTGGATGTTGTTAAAGGAATGGGGAAGGGGAATAAAAATTGAAATACAAGTTATGCATAGAGTTACTTGTTTCATATGCTTTAATGAATACTAATTTGCAAGTGTGTTATTTAGTGCTATCTTTTATTCACATGCATAGATGATTAACTTTATGTTACTTTTTCTAATAAGAAATAATGAGCACTATGGAAACTTTTCCATGCTTGTAGATGGTCAACTTTCTCCCCTTGCTAAGCCAAAATAATTACACAAGAAAATACTTGTGTATCCAGATATCTTAAAACTATTTCAACTGTGTCCACCATACCTACCAATATAATGCTTGCAATTCCAAGTATATTTTATGTTCTATGTCTTTTAGTATTTCAAAATATCCCTTTTGTGTAGTTTAAAGTTCATGGGAAAGTAAGATGTGGGGTGAAACTACTAGTGCACAACTGATTTAAATTAATTAGAATATTAATTCAACTTGACACATTGTTATTGGAATTATGTAAGTTATGTGTTCGAAAATTTATGATTTGATTGTTAATTAGTAGCACAATGATTTCAAGCGGAACGCTTTCAAACATTGCACTATGTTTTGTTGATGTCATGTTCTTTTGGCTGTGGATGCCCATTGATGTGAAATGAGATGGAATCACCCTAAAGTTTTCCGGAGTTTGCATATGCGTCAGAGGGACGCTTGAGCCACCAACTTAAGCCATTCTAATCATCATGGTGGAAATTTATAGCATGGACATTAATGAAGCATTTTTAATAAAAAGCTATGCAAATAGTAAATAAAATGAAATGTTGAGGGGTTCATTTGTCTGTTTGTCTTGTCACTTAAGTATGAATGCCCCCTCACAAAGGTACTCCTTGTACAAGGGGACAAAAGGTACCTCATTTGACGCTCTCGTTTGGGACTTTATGCCTACACTGGCAAAACTTATTTGGGGTCCTAAGTTGAGTAGCATGAGGACTGGGTACTTGGGGTCAAGGGGCATGAGACATTCAACTTGTAATGGGGTCAAACATATAAAGAAAACTCGCTTTAACTTTAACCATAACCACTAAAGATGTCTGGAATCCCATTCTTATGATTACCGTTGACATGAGCTACATATACCTTTTTATTTTTCTCAAAGAACTAGCACTTATATTCGCTGCTTACTTTCTGTTACTTAAGTGTCTAGGATTCACATAAACAAAATGTAATATAATATAATTCTAAGACCAAATAGGATGTCACTTACTTTACATGCTTAATTGTCCATAGTACTTTCATTTGTTTTACACAAAATGACTTATTGTTGAGCATTAGATGTAGTGCATAAGAAATATCACTTTATAGGTCATTTGCTTGTTGCTATTCCCTAAAGGACGAACCATTTCACTTTGTTGAGCAATGATAATTACTTATGATATCCAACATAGCAACAAACTCCAAAGTCCATGTTTAGTTTTATCACTTTCATGGTCGAGGACGAGCATAGGTTAAGCTTGGAGATGTTGATGCACGCAAAATGCATACATCAAATTTATAGTTTATTAATGCATATTCCCACATATTAGCAACTTATATAATGTTATATACATGTTTTATATTGAGTTTTAAGGATTTATCAATGATCCCCTTTATTTTGATTATAACTCTGCAGAAAATGAATTCCATATTTTGTGTATTTTTATCTTTAAGAGACCTAAACAGAGTCAAATGGAGTTTGGATTTTTTGAGTATTAATTTTACGCGAAGACAAAGACCTGGAACACTTGGACCACAGGAAGGGAGCCCAGAGGCCCAAAAGATCCTAGGTGGCATGGCCCCCACCCTAGGTCATGCCACCCATGCTCTTTTCTTCCTCGAGTGTTGCCAACCGGCCATCTTCATCTCAGACTCGAAGTATTGAACTAAAAACGCCTACAAAAAGGACCCCCGAGGTGTTCTCGAAGGAGGCGGCCAAGAAAACACAGAAACATCAAAATAGATCCAGATCCAACAAATATTGGAGGGGGAAATACCGCTGGAGCTAGCACCAGTGGGATATTTACCTTCTCCAACATCTCCACCATCATCACCATGATGAAGAGGGAGTAGTCCACCTCTGGGGTATGGGTTTGTGGCGGTAGCTTGATCTTTTTGTCTCTTGTGCTATCATTGATTTAGTACCATATGAGACACCCAACATGATTATGGTCATCTATGTAATTCCTATGTGGTGGATCTTTATTCTGTGAGTTGATATTTGAGACTGGAATTATATTATGTGTAAGATGTATTAGTAAATCCACATTAGTACGCCATTCTTAAGTACTTGTTTTGATCCAACATGTATGAGAGGGAATGTGTGGGGGAACGTGTGTATTAATTGAAGTAACATGGTGGTGGTGATTGGACAGTGACAAAAAATTTGAGATCCACTATGGTTTTTACATTTCTTTTGTTAGATCACTAGGTATTAAGTGAATGCATGTGTTATAATCATCTAGTGACATCTAAGAAAATCGTGTTTGCTCAAGGTAGCATATTTTTTATTCAAACATCATGTCAAAGTACCAAAGGATATACTCTGTTTATTCTTAATTCTAGATTGCATGGAGTTTCCCTTTCTAGAGGAGTATAAGAGAGATGTGTTACATCATCTCTAAAATAGGACATTTTCCCATGCATATGAACGCTTATTGTTTTTTACTTTCCTTGTCTAGTCATAGATTGTTTTACTTTTTTTATTCACAAGTTTATTTCAGTTTACTAAGACAAAACCTTGTGCTTGACAACCACACAGTGGAGTTAGGGACACAACGCAAAGACTTTGTTTTGCAGGGTGCTTCAACAGAAGACACCAAATACACCTCTTTGCCAATTCCCCAAGAGTTTGATTTAAACTCTCGAGTTCGTACACACAAAGTTGTTGACATCACTATGACATGAGTATTTGGTCAAATTTTGTACTTTTATGTGGCTCTATGATGGTAATAGATGAACATTGATTGTTTGTTACTTCACCTATATGGCTTATAGGGCCACACATTAGTGCAATGAAAATGAGTATGTATGGCAAGAGATGATATCAACCTTGTCCAGATATTTAGAGTTTCCTTGGGGGGGGGGGGGGGTATATGATCATGGACCTTAGAACTTAAAGAAATGGTTGGACATTTATGTATTAATGAATCCCTAGTTGGCATATGTATATGGCTTAGGGACCAATCATTATGGGTGTGTTTTCTCACGCTTATGGTTGCACCTATTTATGAACTACCGATGCGAATAAAACTTGACAAGATGCCTAACATACTATTGCAGAAATCTTTATGCCATCAAGTCTATGTCGCCCTATAGAACGCTTGTCTCATATAAGAACACACCCAAACTTGTCCTCTTGCTGGAGACATGATCGGGCTTTCTCTAAAAATAGCATTTTCTTCACTTGCAATTTACTTACTAGCACTTTACTTTAGTTGTCATTTACTTTTCCGACAAACTATAAACCATAAAATAAAAAAAAACTTGCCTATTGTTTACTTTAATTTGTTGAATTTTCTAACCAATACCTTCATTTACTCATGGATTCGACAACCTTTTTCTATTCGAAGCGTACTACAATTGATCCCCTACACTTGTCGTTTATCACCCGTAGGCAAAGGAATATGCAATCAACGTTTGCATAATAATATGAAGACCACATTGACACACTTAGTACAAATAAGACTAAATTAAATATTTATTGATAACTCATGGTGGTGCTAGGGCTTATCCATCTCCACAGGAACTAATTGAAACTCAAACATATATAAGTGCACAAGACATCATTTATAATAATAAGATGAAATGTGGATAAATGATTAAATGAGTACACATGCACAACCACAATAGGGTTTGGAATTGCAAAGAGATGAATGGAGGAACCTCTAATGTTGAATATGTTGGTGATCAATGTCATGATCTTCAATATCCAAGCCTTCTCCTACTCTTCGAGATGGTGGTGATGGAATTGAAATGGTGGAGACTAAGGCAACATGGAGGTAGTACTTCCACACGATGGAGATGGAGTGGATGCTCTCCACGGTGGCTACGCCCTCCTTTGTATAGAATCTATATCAATTCCAAAGACCCCTAATAAATTCCTTATAATCTAAGGAAATTTTAGGAACAAACAAGAGCTAAATTGGTGAAGATTCAGTGAACTGATAGCAAATCTTGTCGTCCGGATCACACAGGTATGACCATCAGGTACAATCCCCTATTTCCTTTCTAGTTCTCGTTAAAAATTCATCATATTTCATATTTTTGATGCTATTTTATAATTCGGACTAAAAATATCACTTTTCCATGGTATTTGATCTTAATTTTATGTTGATGGAAATATATCACTTTTTCGACAATTCATATGGCTTGCTTTTGGTCCATGTTACTTCTCTGGATTGAATTTTTTTGGCTCCTTTCAACATGCTTTGTTCAAAAACTCCAGTTCACTAATACACTCATGAAAGACAAGGAAAAGTAATAAAATCCCAATAACAACTAATGTTGTGAAATGCTCACGTGAAAATGAGTGGAACCAAGTAATCATGCATAATGGGTATAAATATTCCTAGTTGGAGCATGAGATGAGGGATTTATATTCATAAAGTAGAATAAAAACACTATATAGAATAAACTCATCAATGCAGAGGTACAGTCTACTTTGTATAACAACTATAAAAATATATAAGAGCAACCTTGATATTCCCAACTCCATCGAAACTGGTGTAGTTAAAATATAGTGAAAGAAAATTAATGATAACTTGAAAAAATAGTAAAAATGTTTTTCTAGGAATAACTAATTCTGAAATTAAGAAGTACTCTCAAGAAAGTTCAGAATTGTAATCAGTGAAGAGGAAACCATAAATCTTAGAGGTATTGTGTCAAAAGCTTTGTGGTACAGGCTGAATGAGAATACGTCAAAATATGTAAATTGCTCGGAGGTGAGGAGAAAATAACTCACGGTTTTTGCTTTTGTCTGATATAAGTGGAGCCAGGCCGCACCCCTGTGGTACATGTTCTTGCACCCCTTTCCACCCATGGCGACCATGACTCTCACGACGTGAAGGCTTGCATCCAGAAGCTTCGGCCAACCCAACCTATCGAGCTACATCAAGACTTCATGAAGGCTCCCTATACCATACATACATCGAACAAAGACCACATGATTAAAGTGATGTGCAAGACTTTGAAGAACTAGCATGCAACATGGAGACACCTACCGCCGATGCCTATATATATTCACGACCTTCATTCCGGAAGGAAGTGTTGAACATCTACACTAAGTCTCCATCGTAGTGTCCATAGCCATAAACCCTAGATCCATATGCAAACCTCATCGGGTGGATCTATGAATCTGTCGAGTTTTCCTTGAGTCTTGTGAGATATTTTGTTCAAACCTATAATAAAGTTTGAGAGAAGTTCTTCATCACCTACATTGTGTTGTTGATCCAATCCTATTGACCGATCCATGTTCCGAACAAATAAGACCGATCCTCAGGGTGAGTTAAGGTGGGATCGCGTAAATAACCGTTCGTCGGGTTTGAAAACATGGGTAGTTTGTGTCCTAGATATGTGCACACTTTGTAGTATCGACAAAGAGTTAACTTGGTGGTGTTGAATCGAACATAAAACCACTTAAAAATTGAGTTAGAAAGAAAACTACAAAGTCCCTGCTCATAGGTATAGGACAAATAGCACTTGGATGTGCCGACCCTATACAGTAAACTTTCCTAGTAAAAGTGTATGAACAGTTGGTGGTTCTGACATCATACTAAACTCACTAGTTACGAAGGATTCAAAACCTATACAAATATCTCTCTTCCAGCCTATCGAACTCACATGGTCGGAGGTAGCGATACAAAATAGTACAAAGGTCTTGAGAGAGTAGAAAACTGGAGTTTGAAGATTTTATAGTGGATGTGAGAGGAAAACTTTATATAATATTCAACGGGGTTGTTTTTCCTCCTTTAGGAATTGCCACTCTTGATAGTATGACATACCCATGACTCAATATAATAGATACTACATTTCATAGGATCCTACATTATTCTAATTTTTTAAATGTCACCAAAGGAAAAATCCACTTATAATACACATGAATCACATATCATGACAAAAATACGATGAACTAAAAAATGAACAGTAGTAATAATGGTTAGTTCTTTAATTGCATTGTTTTGAATCATCCAAAATCCATTTAGGGATCCTTATTTCCTTTTTTGTTATCTATAAATTCTTAGTCAACTGTAAAAGCCAATAAACTGTATACATCATTAATTGTAATTAACATAATATATCATCAAGCAATTAAACCCAATTCACATCATGGTGCAAGAGTAGCATCAACATCATCTACTATAGTACTTTTCATGCACCATGAAATAAATTTTCAAGCTCGGGTACATTAGAACATGCAAGGGAAACATAAAGTATCATGCATTTTGTCCTATTTGTGTGACAGACAAAACCAGAGATTTTTTCTTATCTCACAGAGATTTGCATCTCTTTACTGACTCTTATAAATAAGAAAAAATGTCCTTGGCAAAAGGAAACATGGATTGCCATGCATGAGGTTTTGGAAGTCAGAGATGCTCATGTCAACGGTTTCAAACTATTGAGACCATTGCCTCCATGAATGTTTAATGGTTGATAAACAACATAATTGGATCATTTCTTTCCCTATTTAAGACTGGAATAAGAGATATTTTATTTTCCCCCACAACAGAAGTTCCTTGTTCATTTTTTTTTGATAAAGGGAATATATTAATATCAAAAAGATACCAATTACACCCAGCCTCTGCAACAACGCACCACCCTAATGGCACTACGGATGCACACAGCCAAAAAAAAGGAAAAGAAAACTAAGAAACAAAAGTCCCGCTGCAGTATCTCGGGCCTAACAACAGCAATACATCCACCACCATGACAACACCTGAATTACAGACTCTCCAAAAAACGACGCCTTCAAGAAGGAAACAGTGCTCAAACACCGTCGTCGCCCGATCAAAGATCTTAGGTTTTCACCCTGAAGATAGTCCCCGCTCTCAAAACAATGCCTCCACCAAGGTCACTGCCAGGCACAACCAGTTAAGGCCAGACCTTGGGTTTTCACCCTGAAAGGTAGGACTCTGCGCTTCATCTGTGTTGCCGCCCCCACTTCCAAACCGCTGCTGTGAAGCCGGGACACAAAGCAAGCCCCTCAACAGCGCGGAGACTTGAACCTCCCTTAGCTAGTCCTCCCCCCCGGCCTTTAAGAAATTCACTTCTTCCGACTTTCATCATGGATCCATAGTCACTTGATGTCAACACAGAAAAAGAGCTTCGCGCCGCTCCCTCCAGAACCAAACGGTCGGAATAAACGCATGGGTGCGCACGACCGAATACCTCCGATCCAGCAAACTCCAGGCAAAGCGCTGTTACATTCGCCGGCGGAGCCTTCCGGAACTCAACCCTCCAGCCAGATCACGAGTCCAGGCCTCCGGTAGGTCCTCCTCTTCACGCAAGAGAGGCCCTAGGACCGCCGCCTTTATTCTGGTCGGACCCCCACGTCGGCGACCATCCCGGGCTGGCCAACCCAACCCTCCACCGGCGAAACCATCGCCGGCTTCCAAGCACCTCCATCGCACCTGACGCCCGCCACCTGCCACCAGGTCGACGCCGTCACCGCCATCCAGGGCCGCCGCCCTTTGTGCCGTGATCCAGACCTTGAGGAGGAGCAGCACGAGATCCGCCCCCATCACCACCCGCCCGGCGATGCCGAGGCGAGGAAGGAAGAAGAGGATCGCGCCGCCAGGAGCCAGGGCTGCGCCGCCGCCCCCAAACCGCCTGCCCGGTGAGACCGCGGCGAGGAACGGAGGAGAGAGCCGCGCCGCCATGATTCCATGGCCGCGCCGCCGCCCCCATCATCGCCCGCCCGGCGAGGCCGCGGCGAAGACGTGATGAGATGGCCGCGCCACCATCAACCGCCGGGTTCCGGGATCATCCCCCCCGCGCGGAGGCGTGCCTCCTACCGCCGCCCCAGGGGACCGTGCGCGGATCCCCGCCGCCCCCATCACCAACCGCGCCAGGCTTCGCCGGCGGCAGTCTCAGGGGACGGCGAGGAGGGAGGAGGAGGGGGAAGCGAAGGCGGCGGCGGGGGGTTAGGGTTCCGCCCCGAGTCGCCCTGGAGGGGACGACCCGAGCGGAGAGCAATTAGTCATTTGTTAGGTTCATGTGCAATAGTAACTATTAACGAGCTCAGAAAGGTTATAGCCTTTTGCCAGCATTGGTATATATGGTAGAATCAAATACAAAGATAGCTTGGCTTTTGGATACAATGCACAAACACATTATTTGAGTTAAGTTCAGGGAAGATTTTTTTTTCTTGTTTTGGGATATCAATAAAGATAAATTAACATATCAAGATTGTACACACACCCACGCAAGTTCACCTTGAGCTATGAGATATATAAGTTTCAGTGATGTGATGTGATGTGACGATGACAATTTAATTGGAATCGTAAGAAATACCACATATATGTAGATATAGTGGAAAAATGTGGAAACAACTTTTCTTAAGGAGTTTGGATGCACAAGAATAGTATACCATGCTTGTTGGACAAAGGCTACCAAGAGGGATATTGACCACCAAATACAGCTCACAAAAATGACACAACACACTTCGTTCATATACCAAAAGATTATTTAACTACTAACCATTAACATAAGTATTTTACTTAAGTTAATGTCCACTATGGCATTTCTAAACTACTATCTGATCTCTAAAAATGACAATCAAATGCAAAAGGATGATGTGATTAAAACTCAACCTCAATTTTTTTTCTTTATATATATGCATACATTAAGCACAATGAATTTCTAACAGCCTGAGAGAGCACTCTTCAAAATATATAAAGCATGTAAGTTTACAGCCTAACATTGATGGTGTGTTTAAGAAACAAAACTAGACTAAAACAAAAGATGAGCCAAGTCTAATAAAAACAATAATGGTGCTCGAAAAATAGGTGGAACAATTGTGCAAACCGTCAATGGTTAATGGAGATCCAAGAATCTGGGGGCATCCCAAGCTTAAGGTTATACCATTTCTTCATATGACACATTAGTATTTATCTTCCTTTGTGTTGTAAAAATTTCGCCACGTTGTTCTCTACTTTTGCTTTGTACATAGATTCATTAATATAATAATTCTTAGCTACTGCATAAATCATTAAAAAATAGAATTGAAGTCTAGGAATGTTGAATAAGTGGATAACTTTGAGAAGAATAGTGCAAGATCCATAAGAATCGAAATGAACATTAAAAAACCACTCTTGCAACAAAATGGCACAATCTGTTTTCTAAAACAACAGTGAAAGAAGGATTTTAAGCATATGTAGAATCGTAAACGATCTTATAATAATAGGGTAGATAGAGAACTAAAAGATGCTGCCCTGATAATTATTTTGTGATTTTAGGAAGCTCTAGTAGGAGGGAAAAAGAATCAGAAGTGAACAACAAGCGTGCAGGAAACTGCAAACCGAAAAGACTGGGCATCCAACAGATCTCAACAGCTAAACTTGGAACTTCATCGAAAAAAAGGAGAAAATCTCAAACCAAAACCTACATGTATTCTATAAATCATCCATAGATGGGTAAGATCGACACAGCGGCAAAGTATCGACGCCTGCCCTGCTCCTTGGATTTCCTATGCCAGGTTCTGCGTCCAAACGGTGCTTGTGCCCAGTGAAAAATCAGTTCATCCGTAGTGGTTATGTCTCGTGTGCAGGTATGCCTCTCCTTCCGCTGCATCAAAGGCGAAGCTTTTATGTATGGTAACACAACCTGTCTATATTTTTTCTTCATGCTTGGTATACAGGTAGAAAATAGCCCTCCTGCCGTTCATGTTCCAAGTTGCTTCCCCCATATTTCTCTTTTCAGATTACTTTAATTTTTCCTTGTTTCAGTACCTGGAGATTCTTTTGATTAGGGCGCAGCTAGTACTGTACAATTTAACCAGTGTGGTAGCGCCCCAGATATAATTTGGTCACTACTTTATCTTTATATTCTGTATATATATAGTATTTTACTGATTACTTTGCCATATTGCAGATGCTATTAGGAATGATTGCCTGCTGTACATGAATGACGTTCCGACAGCTTACCAACATTATGTTATCCACCGGATTAAAGATGTTTGGATTCAATCGAAGGAAGCAATTAGTTTTTTTCAGTTAACACCTAATTGAATATTGACTTCAACGTCTCAAATATGCTGCATATCAAGCAAAAAAAACTATTAGCTGTATGCTTTTCTTTGTTGCAACGACTACAAAATGCGTGATAAGCTGCAGTTCATGTTCCTCCAAACTGGATGGTGGATGATGATGACAGTTTCTGAAATCTTCCTCCAAACTGCCATAATCTTTTTCGCAACCAGGTCTGATGTATATGGCATCATTAGATTTTCTAAGGAATTGTACTGTTATTCATATGTTCTTTGCATCTGGAACATATCGTCTTGTGCCTTTGGTTTTAGATGTAAACCAAGATCTTTCCAACACTTGTTTAGTGGTTCAATTAGAGGGTTTCCTAAAAAGGACAGACCAGATATACGTGTGGGTGCTGCAGCAATACTTTGGTCAATTTGGAAAACACATAATAATGCTTGTTTTAGATCAATTAGACCAGATGATCCCCTTGCAGTGACTAATATGATTGGGTCATTGGTTTCCCCATTGGCCATTTTGCAGGTAAAGGAAACAAACCGCAATGCACTCATCTGGGGAGACGGGTTATTTGTGCAGTTGTCAAGTGAAACTTTCCGTCGTGGTGGTGTTGAGGATACCACTAAAGACGAAGGTCTTTGCCTGGTATTTGCGTCGTGGTGTTATTCTCACCAAAGATAACCTTGCAAGAAGGAACTGACATGGATGTAAGAGATGTGTGTTCTGTCAAGAAGACGAGACAATTAAACATCTTTTCTTTCAGTGTCGGTTTGCTAAAGCTGTATGGTCAATCATTCAGATAGGATCTAGCTTATACCCTCCCCGTAGCATTGCAAACATTTTCGACAACTGGCTAAATGGGATTGAGGCCAGGTTTAGGTGTCTTATCAGAGTGGGAGCGTTAGCCGTCATATGATCGCTCTGTCTATGTAGAAATGACAAGGTTTCCAATGACACTAATTCTTCTCTTATGCAGGTAATCTACCGATCTACGGCTACGCTCCGTTCATGGTCGCCGCTTCAGCGCTTGGAGGACCGCGACCTCTTTACGGAGGTGTCTACACGATTGGAGAATACAGCCAAGGAGTTTATTATCCAACATGGGTGGCTGCATAGTCTAAGGATAGCGGCTCCTTCACCATGATTTGTTCGCCTGTTCTAAGAACTCTTTTCTGTACTCCAACTTGTTTGGTTTCGTTGTATCCGCGAACGGCTGTGTGCATCTTGGTTATGCAGAGACCGGATGTATTACATCAAACTCTGAAGTAATAAAGCGCCCTTTTTCGAAAAAAGTGAAACTTTCCGCACATCGAAGGGGTGGAGACCTACAGTTCAGAGACTTACTTGCTAGAAGACTCTGCTGTAGTTTCTTACTTTCATGGGTCCAACGTTTATAGTAGGTTCTGATCTGAGGCCCAGAGAAGATACTTGGATCAATCTAGTTCTTGCTATAGTCTCGGTGGTTTGACGCCTCGGTTGTATGAGCTGTGCTGAACTCCCTTTGAGCTTCTTTTCTTTCTGTTTTCTTTGCTTTTATTTTACACTTTGTAGCAAGCCTACGGTTTCTTTAATGGAAATGGGGAACCCCTAATCTAAAAAAAATAGTTTTTGGTATTTGAATCGAAATGACCAAGAACTCCCATAAAGTTGAGAGACCACCTTTTTCAAATGCGAAAAAAGTCGAGGTCAATAAAACTGAAATCTCTACTAGATATTGCAGGGACAAATTGCTCCGAGGTTCTTGACCAGCACGTAGCACGTTTATTCTCCTTTCTTTTCCAGTAAAGGAAGCATGCGTTTCGGATGCAATGCACATTCCGGATAGAAGCAAATGGGCAAGGAGATCTTTCTTCTGCGGAGAAAACAACCGCAATGATCATGATCATGATCATGTCGTGCTCGAGGTCTCGAAAGAAAAGCAGTCCTAGTCCTGTCTGGAAGTGGATGGACCTAGATCGCCAAATATGCATCGTTCAATGGTTGAAAAGGAGACGCTCCTGTCAAAACAGACGGTCCCGGCCAGTATCGCGTGTCAGCTGTCACGGCTTCATTATTTGGACGACATCCCTATCCGCATCCTCCAACTTTTTGTTGGCTAGCCTAGTGCTTGTACTAATACATGGGAGATGACACGTGAGGCGGGCAAGAGGCGAGCAGCGCGTGGCGTCTCGCATAGGAACGAACCTGGTGCACACACTACGCTAGGCCTACGCCTACGCATAGCGATGCGCCCCCACTACAAGAAACCATATGTTGTCGATGGTCTTTTCTGTACCAAGGGCTTTTTATCCAGACCGTATATAGGCATACAGATCTGTATGCCGAAGACCAAGAAATAGTCATCGGAAGAGCTTGGCCGTTGGCAAATATATGTATGCATGCGACGGCGACTATTACCAAAGTTTAGCCGTTGGCATATACAGTGCAATACTAAGGGTGTCCTTCGGCAAACGCGGGGTCATCGGCGTACTGGCGTATAGTGGGTGTATCCTATACGAGGCAGAGCCTAAAAACATGTCTAACCGATCCCTAAAAACGGTTAGAGAAGTAAAATTTTGATTTTACTCCTTTAAATTGTACCTAGCCGTAAAAGATTTAGAGTAAAAATTGTGAGAGTTTGCCACTTGGAGAAGTAAATACACTCGACCTAGGTTGCGCCGAGTAAAATTTTGGACCTCCCACCCGCGTCAACGTTCTCCCCGTCCACCCCATTAAGCCGTCGGCGACACATCCGCCAACCACCAAAAGCCTCCGCCGACACCATGTAGCTTCCGCCGCCCTCATGGCCCACGCAAAGTCACTCGCCGCAAGCTTGGTGTGCGACTAGCGACCGAGGTTGGATCTTTCATCGACCGAGGCCCGCCATCCGTCTTTCAACCCCTTCGGCCAATGTGTAGCTTCGGTGCTCGCTCAACACCACCGGTCAACTATCTTATCTCCTCCACCAAAGAAATGTTCAACCGGCTGTTTCTCTAGGTTAGTTTTCCCTTTTTGCTATTTTTCTTGTGTTCAGTTTTGTCAATCAAATACAACATAGGCAATTGCATAAATGTAAATGAATGGGTTGAGAGAGTTCATCTTGGACGACTCTTCATCGTCAGAGGAGGAGGAAGACGACGTTAACTTCGAGATGGTTGTAATCTTTAAATTTTGTTCTTTCCTAATCCTTCTATTTTACTTATTTTATTGATTTGCATGTGTTTTCTTGAATAGTTTGATCTAAAAATAGTAGAGTTTAAGTTTAGAAGATCAATTATAATTCGTTGTTCTTAGAGAAACAAATGTATCTCTTCAAAGCATACTCGGCCAGACAGATATATAAATTGTAAAAAATCGTTGCTAAGCCTAACGGGCCTGGCTGATAAAACGGCTGAAGCTCAGGGTAGAGTCCAGGTGGAAAACGACATAGCGCCACCGTTGGTACTCGATCCGGTCTTGTTTCGGCTCCTGGTTCCCGGTCGCGGCACCTGTCCGCGGCGAGTCATGCGCCGTCGCCGTCGCCGTCGCCCCCGCTATGTGTCGTCGTGGCGGCTCACGTTGGAGGTTGCTGGATTGCTGTGATCCTTTTGCTTCGATTACGCGGTGGCGGGTGCCTCCGTTTCCGCCGTAGAGAACAAGAGGACCGCCTTACGAGTGGAAAGGCGAGTGTGTCGGATAGCGTTGAGCAATTTAGGGCGAATTTGGTAGGCTGCGCTGGATGCCTGCACCACTGGCGTAGCGAGACGGGATCCCCTGCGCGTGGCGAACAGGAAACTGGCAGATTCGACCCAGTGTTTGGTATGTGTTCCATCCGTCCAAACATAAGTGCATGTTGTTTGAATGCCTGGATAAAGTGTTACATCCTTATTTAGCCACAACACATGTGTTTGATTGCCATTTTGGGTACCTAGACTGTGCTTCTCCTCACCACATTCAAATATGGTGACATTGCCATCACATATAAGGGCACACAAGAACTCAAAACATGCATAAGCACAACATGCAATTATACACAACGAACAAAGTACTTAGTACCTAATCCTACCGTCAGATTGGTAAGACGCGTACTTAAACCTGGGACAGGCTACCCAGATCCAAAAGCAATGTTTAACATCCTCTACAGGCCAACATTACTCACATATGCACAGAAACAAGTGTTTAACAGCCTCCTGAGGCCAGCACAACAACTAACGGCGAGGATCAGATAGCACCAGAGACAGGAATCAAGCACATGACCTTAACGGCGAGGATCAGCATAAGGGCCCTCGCGATGCTTCCTACAGCTGAAGATGTTGTAGCACGATGTCTCCTTCCTGAAGACGTCGACCTTGAAGCCGTCGTCCTTAGGGGTGAAGACGATCGTGTCGTCGACGTGGAGGTCAAGCCTAGCGGCGAACTTGCTCCAGGACTTGATGAAGCCAACGCCCTCGGCCCTCCGCTGGAGCTGCACCTTCCACTCGCAGCGCTCGCTCATGTACAAGCACACCTTCACCGGCGGGCCATTGTACTTCAGCTTGTACTTGCTGATCAGGTGCTGCTCCATGTAGGGCGGCACAGCGAGCACATGGAGGTCCGGGCTCTCCAGCTGCACGAAGAACGCCGGCACCTGCAGCCTAGGACCGTGCCCTAGGTCAGCAGGACGGCCGGCGTGAACCCTTGGCGCGGTGACCTACCGGTGGGCTTCCATGAACCCTTCATTGGGGTCATGAAGCTGCATCCGGACGGCTATGTCCCTTGCGTCCAGGGACCGTCCGGGAAGGTTTCCATGAAGGTCCAGTTTTGTAGATGCAATGATAATGCAAAGAGTAAGCGATACTTGCATTGGTGAGCTTCAATGGCAATGACAAGATCAAGTCCATGATAGCCATGTCAATCACAAGATCATCATGGCAATGCCAATATCAAGATCCATCATGGCCATGACATTGTCAAGTCCATCATGGAGCATGCCAATGTCAAGGTCCATCATAGACTTGACATTGTCAAGTCCATCATGGAGCATGCAAATGTCAAGCTCCATCATGGAGCATGCCAATGTCAACCTTCATCAAGGACTTGACATTGTCATGGCCATGTCATGGCCATGACAATGTCAAGTCCTTGACAAGCTCAAGATCCATCATGGATTTGACATTGTCATGCCAAACATGCAACGCTTAACAGTAATATGCAGCGCACATTTACATGAATCTTATCTACATTCACATCAATCGGAGCAGCAGGACAACAATCTGATCTACAATGTCATCGAACTGATCTACATTACCATCTATCAGATGAGGAAGGGATGGAGATTGCTTACGATGGGTTGGAGAGCAAGCTGTCCCGACGGTGGAGGAGGCCGTGCACCGGCACCGACATGTGCTCGAGGATGTCGCACTCCAAATCCAGGCGGGGCCGGAGCAGCGGTCGACTGGTAGGGCGGTGGTGCCGCGGTCGGAAAGCGGGGCGTGGAGGGAGCTGAAGGCTTCCGACGAACACGTGGTCGGCCGAAAGATGGCGCCGCAAACCACGGCGCGCCATTCGGAGCAGCCGGACGCGGCTGGCCCCATGCATCGGCGCGTGCATCGGGGTCGACGCGAACCCCGGCGGGGGCTCCATCTCCCTACTGGAGCCCAGTACACCTGCCTCCATTGTCGCCGCCCTCGCCGGCGGAAACCCTAGGGGGCAGGGGTAAATAACCCTCGTCAAGGGATCCGCCGATGGAATCCCAGTGGCCTGAAGAGCGGTGACGGCCGCGCTGCGAGTTCCCATGTCGGTCGGCCAGGTCGCGACCGGTGACGGCCGATTCGACACCAGTACACAACCGACATCGATCTGCGTCGCCGAATCGCGGCCGCCGGCCTTGTACTCGCGGATGATGCGCAGGAGCGCCACGTGGGACCCCATCACCGTCGGGCGGATGGCTGGATCCATCGGCATTGGAGCAGAAGGAGGCGGAGGAGGTGAGGAGGCCATGGGCGGAGGTTGATGCGACAACGTTCTCAGTGTCGGTGAGAGAGTTGAATGGAGAGAGAGAAAAGATCGAACTGGTGACTGGAAGTGGGGAGCGAGGGCCAAGACAACGCGGTGTCTCCCGCGCTTCTTCACGCGTGCAACCGTTGCACGAGGGCGTGCAAAATCGCACGACAACAAGCTGGGAACTACCAATTTGAGCGTTCCTCCAGGGCATGTCCCGAGAATGCTTTGAGAACCGGTTGGGCCACAACGTGGAGCTTCTGGGCAACCAAATGAGCCAAAATCTACTGAGCCGATGGAAGCCAGGGGCGTCCAGCCTACCAAACACGTCCTTAGGGGTGTTGTTGGATTCTGTTTTGCGGCCGAACGCAACCTCTGTTCGCCCACGACCTTTCACGCAAACATCGATCTGAGCTATATGTTCTTCACGTTGTTTTCTTCTTCACACACGGAAATGATTTCCCCAAATTGAGACTGTGAATTTTCCGGGCCCGAAATCGGCCCTCAAACTCTTCATTTAAACCCTAGATTTGATATTACACTAAAAGTACTAATAGAATCTCCAGCCAACCAGAATTTAAACCCTAGATTTGATATTTTGGTGTTTTATAAAATCGGAATATTTTTTAGTGGGAGGCGACGTTCTAGTCGGTAGTGAGATGTCTATGGTGACTCACTCAACCTGAAGATCTACTGGATCAGTTTCTTAAACTCGATCTCTTGAAGATGATTATATGATAGGATGTGAGTACATGCGTTCGTAGCGGTAAATGTATGTAGGTATATGTAAATATGTATATCTGTACGCAACCTTGTAACATGAGAAACAACATATAGAGTGCAAAGTAATACTACTCCCAAAGAATGTAATAATGCAAGAAAGGGGAGTGGTATTTTGGCACCCGGAAGTATATGCTCCCGGTTTTTAAGTTTCATTTTAAATACACTTTAAAATTGTTGAAAAATTCAGACACAAAATTTAATGGGTATATCTCGAAATTCTACACATTCACAAAGTGATTCCACGGAGAACCGACAATCTTAGTGTCATGTGTAAAACAGACATATTTTGGTGGGGATGCAATTTTGATCTAGGGTGCATATGCTGCCTATATCTAGAAAAAAAATTCAAATGTTTCAAAATTTAGGATTTTTTTTTTTGCTCATGTACCTCAACATTGTATGTGCTCGCAATTTTTTATGAGATACTAACATTTTTCATGGCTAGTGCAAACATGACAAAAAAAATCTCGTGAAAAGGCTTATTTTAGCACTAAAGTTCGTCTTTTCAGTTTCCACAGAGGTAGCCCAAAATGTCGGGTTTTCTTGGAACAACTTTGTGATCACACCATGATGTGAAGATGTACATGCAACATTTTTCGTTGTAATTTTTTAACATTTTAGAAGAGTTCAAAATCGTAATTGAAATAAAGGGAGCATTTGCACTCTAGAGTCAAAACGCCTTGTCCAAAATTCGGTGTAAAAAAAGGTTGTCTTTTTCACACAAGTCACAAACATTGTCGGTTTTTCGCAAAACTTGATGTACGCATGTAGAATGTTGATACGTAAGCGCAAATTTTTGTTTGTTCAATTTTTTTAACATTTCAAAACATTTTTTCCAGTGGCAGGAGTTGAACTTTTTTTGCAAGAGTAGACGTTGTTTGCAGGTACTAGGTTTTGTACCTGGGCCTCGACTTATGCACCTGCCTACTAGAACTTTGCTCTTCCCGATTGCTTCCTCGATACTCGCTATTGTGGTAATCATCTCTTCTATCTCCCTTACTTGTGAAGCTGGCCGCGACTTCTTCTATCTCCCTTACTTGTGAAGCTGGCCACAACTTCTTCTATCTCCCTTACTTGTGAAGCTGGCCGCGACTTGCGTAGGTTGATCATAGTCACCGAAGTTTTGTGTCCGTCACCTGCGATCGTTTCCGCGCCTTTCTCGATCTTCTTCGGGTGATCTTGCCCATTTATTGTTGGCTATGTCCTCTCCCTTGGCCCACTTGTTTGCCAGGTCTATCAGTTCTCCTACTGTCCTTGGTCGCGCTCTTCCCAGTTCTTCCACAAGTCCGTGTGACGCAATCCATTGTTAAACGCATCGATTGCCCGCTCATCGGAGTTGTTTTCAGATGAGTTTTTTCTGCACGCACTTCCGCAACTCTTGATTGAAGGTGGACGCTTGAAGTTGGCCAAAAGTTTCGAATGAACTAATCAGGCATGTCATTCCAGCTTTCTATGGATCCTTCTGGTAACTTCCGAAGCCAAGATCTTGCGGGTTGCTCAGGAAAAGATGTAAACTTTACATTGTAGTAGCCTTAGTGCCGCCATGCACTTTTATGGTTTGCAGATAGTCAGCTAGCCATGCTTCGGGTTTGTGGATCCCTTCATACTTTATCTTGTCCATCGGGAGCTTGAATCCCTTCGGAGTGTCAATCTTGCGAATACGATGAGAAAAGCATATGGCTCCGCTAAACTCATCGTCGTATTCATCTTCAGAATCATCATCGTACTCATCTTCCTCATACCTTCGTCGACTTCTCCTCTCGACGCGAGCCCTGTCGACTCGACTCTGTGTAATGTCGTTTCTGGCATCGCCATGGTTTCTGGCGGTTGCTCGGGGTTGTCGCAGGGATCTCGAACGCCGAGGTTCTACACCTTTCCGAGAACTATTGTGACGGCCTGTTGGTTTTACCTGATGCACATGAGCATTTGACGTAACCACTTCATGTCGGGTGGAATTGTTTGGTGCTGCTACCTCATGCCCTCCAGCATTACTTTCACCAGACGGTCCTTCCCGCCGATGATTTTCGTGACGGCGTGGGGTATTCTCTAGGTTTTGTCCGGCAATGTTTAATCCTGCGATCTGGGTTCTGTGCACCTGTGCTCGTGGACCATCTTCTGGCTGAGTTGTCATCAAAAACATTTTAGTTGCCACGATAGTTGTTTCCAACATTGTCGGGTGTAGCTTTCCACTTGAGTCGTAAGTAATGAACGATGCATCGAGTTCTCTAGTCACACGTCGTCGTTCATCTTCTGGTATCCTATTCAACCGGTATGAGGTTCTGTTGCGATTTCCCGCTGCTGATCCTGCGGCTCCTGCACCCACGCTTCCATTTCCTGTGGAATCAACTCTTCGTGCCGACGGCTAGATGCACTGGCTCTTTCCTTAGTTCCCTTTTCTCCTTGTAAAGCAAGTATTTGTATGCCAAGAGTTCTTCTCGTGTTGCATCTTCATCCAAGAAACCGCGTAAGATAGCTGCTTTTACTTTGTCCCATGCTTCGCGTGAGAGATCTACTAGAGGTCTCTCACGCATGCGTGCTGCATCAACATCTGGAGTCTCGGTTGCGCCTCCAGTGGCTTCGTTACCAACATTGGCTCCGCCATCAATGTTGGTTCCGTTAGCGTGCTCGGGTGGTGGTCGTTGCTTGCTTGGCGTACGGTGTTGCCTTTCCAAATTGAGGCGAGTAGGATCAAACTTCGGGTTTCTGTACTCATCTCATTTTTCTTCATTGGATAAGTCCTCCAGTTCTCCATCGATCTGATTTAACTCCACCATGCACAGCTGATAACGTGCTAAGTAGTATTTGTTAGCGCAAAAACTTGGATATGAAGTAGCTTTCCTGATTCCATAATCTTCGCTATCTCCGGTGTTGTTGCATGCGTTGTCAATGCTTTCGGTCCTCGGGTGCTGAGACACTCAATCCGACACGTTCTTGCTGGTTGTCGATGCCGATCTGAAGGATACCCCGTCAAGTAACTCGACAAGATCAAGCTTGCCGTAGATCCAATGTTGCTCCTTGCCATCTCGTCTAAGCGTTTACCGCCCGTGGATCCAGATGTTGATGAAGTTCTTGGTGATGTCGATGCTTCCGCCGTCGACTCCGAACAGATCGATTCCGACCAGTGAAAAATTCCTTGCGTTCAGATGGTGTAGCTCCCGATCTTCGGATCCCTCCCTCGGCTAAAGTCGCCAGAAGCCGTGAGAAGGGTGGGTGAGTGCGGACGAATTTTTTTCGATTCGAAGCGCACCTGATCCCCGATCTAGTCGAGGTTTTTGCTTGAAGAGGTCGTCGAGTTCGTGCTTCCAGCGTCCAAGCTCCCCACAGACAGCGCCAATGACAAAGGGTTAACCTCGTCAATGCTCATGATGATGGACTTGGGTTTCTAGGAAGGAGGACACTGGTGAATCAACAAAACGGTCATCCAAACTAGGCAGCGAATATTATTATCAAGGGCAAATCGCCGAGATCGTATGATGTAGAACTAGGGTTACAAGGTGTATCATATGATCGAATATGTCCCCTCTCGGTGGCTCCTCCCAACCCTTATATAGCACGCCAGGTCTCAGAGTCCACCTCGAGGTCGAGTTAGATTATAAGTTGGTTCAACCGATATGGGCTTAACTTGCCTAACGTGGTGTCTTCGGATTCTTCTGGATTTCTTCGTGGGCTTTCTTCTATTCCTTCTTGGGCTTTATACCAGGGATGGCAATGCTTTGGACCCAATATGGTATACCCATGTCAACGGGTGTTTATAATTATTTCCTTGTTTCATAAGAAAAGAATGAAAGACATAATACCATTTTTCTGGTAAATCAGAATTTTACTGATTTCCCCCGTTTCTGAAAAAGGGGTATATAGTATTTTTAAATGCAAAAGATGTAAAGTTTGGCGAGGAGTTATATAAACATATCAATTGGAAATTAAATTTGGCTCTTCGATGCATGTCCTCCCTCTACCAAAAAAAATATTTTGAAGTGTCAAAAAAATTTGACAAAAAATTCTACATGTACTTCTCTACAATATAAGTTTGTTTCCTTCAGTTTCCCGCCGATTTTTTATCTATGTAAAAAAGGAGAAAAAATATCTTGTAGAAAGCCTCTTTTAGCACTGAATTTTGTATTTTTTGCACACGCGACACAACAAGTTGATTTTTCATGAAACGACTTTGTGCCCGCGTAGCACGTGAAGATGTACATGCGAATTTTTTATTTAAATTTTTTGAGATTTAAAAATGTGTGTAAGATGCATTTTGAAATAGAAGGAGCATATGTTCCAATATTAGAGGCTAGAAATTGAGAATAAACATATATTTGCATTGCATTCATGCATAGAAAATATAGGACCTAGCAGGCACGAGGTGATTTCACAAGACTCGATGAGGAGGACATGATGGTCCTCCCAAAATATGCGTTCCCAGAATACAACCTTCGCCCAAACTTTGATGGGATTCGTAGCATAGAAGACAAAAAATTTCCTACCGCAAGAACGAATAACTACCAAGATCCAATCTAGAAGATGGTAGCAACGAGAAGATCATGAGACTAACCCTCGAAGATTTCCAAAGCCTACGAGATTAGATATCGTTGTTGTTGTAGTCGATCACTTGCCGCTTTCAAAAGCGCGTAGAAGATCTTAACGGTGCCACAGTCGGGCAGCACCTCCGTACTCGGTCACACGTTCGGTGTTGATGACGACGTCCTTCTCCCCGTTCCAGCGGGCAGCGGATGTAGTAGATCCTCCTCGGAATTCCCGCCAGCACGACGGCATGGTGACGGTGGTGGTGGAGATCTCCGGCAGGGCTTCGCCGTAAGCGCTGCGGAAGAAGGAGGAGGTAGTAGCCAGGGTTTGGGAGAGGGGGAGCTAGGGCTGCGACTTGTGGTGCCCTTGGGGTGCCCCTTGGCCTCTTTAAATAGGTGGCCAAGCCCCTTGGGTCGTCCAAAAACCTGCCCCCAAATTTGACTGAGTTCCGATAGGTTTCCGGTTCCGACAACCTAGTCCTACTCGGACTCTTTTGCCAATCCCGAAATTGCATTAAGGAAAGACTCATTTTCCCTTAAGGCAATGTGGTTGCACCTATTATGGAACCCTCCGGACTTCCTTAGACATCCCGGGTCGTCCCGGACACTTCCGGAACCTTCCATAATATTCCGGACTATTCCGGTCCTTCCAAAACCTTCTAGAAGCTCTGGTCAAAACACCGGACTTTTTCCGAACCCCGGAAAATGACTTCCCATATATGAATCTTATTCTCCGAACCATTCCGAACCTCCTCGTGATGTCTCGGATCCCATCCGAGACTCCGAACAACATTCGAGCCCCATTCCATATTCCATATCTACTTAAAACGACATCAAACCTTAAGTGTGTCACCCTACGGTTCGAGAACTATGCGGACATGATCGAGACTCCTCTCCGATCAATAACTAATAGCGGGACCTGGAGATCCATAATAGCTCCCACATATTCAACGATGACTTCGTGATCGATTGAACCATTCACATACGATACCGATTCCCTTTGTCACGCGATATTTTACTTGTCCGAGGTTTGATCATCGGTATCTCTATACCTCGTTCAACCTCGTCTCCTGACAAGTACTCTTTACTCGTACCGTGATATGTCATCTCTTATGAACCATTCATATGCTTGCAAGATAATTAGACGACATTCCACCGAGAGGGCCCAGAGTATATCTATCCGTCATCGGGATGGACAAATCCCACTTGTTGATCCATATGCCTCAACTCATACTTTCCGAATACCTAATCCCACCTTTATAACCACCCATTTACGCAGTGGCATTTGATGTAATCAAAGTACCCTTCCGGCATAAGTGATTTATATGATCTCATGGTCGAAGGACTAGGTAACTATGTATCGAAAGCTTATAGCAAATGAACTTAATGACGTGATCTCATGCTACGCTTAATTGGGTGTGTCCATTACATCATAATGACATAACCTTGTTATTAATAACATCCAATGTTCATGATCATGAAACTATGATCATCTATTAATCAACAAGCTAGTTATAGAAGAGGCTTACTAGGGACTCCTTGTTGTTTACATAACACACATGTATCAATGTTTCGGTTAATACAATTATAGCATGGTATGCAAACATTATCATAAACACAAAGATATATTATAATAACCATTTTATTATTGCCTCTTGGGCATATCTCCAATAGTCTCCCACTTGCACTAGAGTCAATAATCTAGTTTACCTTTGTAAAGATATAACACCTTGGCCTTCAGGTACTTTATCATGTTTTGCTCACGGGAGAGGTTTTAGTCAACGGATCTGACATGCTCAGAAACGTATGTATTTTGCAATTCATTTGCGTTTCAACGCATCACTCATTTTCCAAATGAGTCGGCATTATTCATATATGTTCAGTCTTCTGGTGGAACCTTAATTCCGCGGTCTGAAATATGTCACTAATATTGTCATACACTATATGGCTTTAAAGTTCTGACACTATCGAAACTACACCAAGTTCTCAAAAACTCTTCGACTTAAACATCCTTAGTCATTGTCAAAACAATGACATACTCTGCCTTCGTTTGTAGAATCCGTCACAATATTTAGAACTCATCTAAATCTAGCAAGACAACTTCTAGTTTATTGTGCTACCTTTTAAACAACACTTAGCCTAATTTGAGATTGAAATTTTATTTTTATATGTGACAAAACTAATATCGGTGCAACACCTTACAGCGATTTGTTTGTCATTTCTCCATACAAAACTATATATATATATCCTTGGTTCTTCTAAAGCACACAGGGATATTTTTACTATTTGTCCAATGATCATCACATGAATCATTCTGGTATATGCTCTTAACATTTCAGAGCACAGGACATCTGATTTTTTTACATATTATACGTGATCTAAAATCACTCATGTGTTTTTACTCATCGAGTGTCAAATACACTCAAGTCTTGTTAAACCTTCACATGAAAAGAACACCTTCTTAATATTTCTATATTGAACTACTTCAATATCCATTCTATGTATTTTGACTTAAACTTATTATGTGTTTCAATCTATCTACATAGATCTTGACACTAAATATGTTTTAGTCCATATTCTTTCATTTGAACTTAATTCTCAATGAAACCTTTTATAATCAAGTATATAATTACATCATTTATAACCAACTATATCTACATAAAGTATTATAAATATGTCTCAGCGCTCCCACTTAATTTCTTGCAAATGCAAGCATCTTCATCGTTTCTGATGGAATCAAAAACTCTTTGACTATTTCATCCGGTGAAGATTCCAACTCCGTAATACTCACTTCATCCAATTGAAGTTCGTATACCTATCTAGTATTCCACGGACTAGCAAAACTCTTGGTTTGTATCTTGTATACACCTTTAATACACACTTCTGTTAAGTAATGTATTTTGCCATCCTACTAGCATATCTCATAAAAGAAATATGTAGCGATTACTAGAATAATCCACATAGACTATAAGTATTGCTACGGAAGATCTAATCTTATCGTAGTCAACTCCTTGAACTTTGTCGTAAACAACTTTTCGACAAGTCGAGCTTCTTCAAGGATATAACATCCAAGTCCATCAATTTCATAGATTCATTTACTTTCAAAAAGTATTCATCTATCTTGGATTTCATGGCGCATAGCCATTTTAACGGAGTCAGGGCCCATCATAACTTCTTTGTTTGTAGTTGGTTTATTATTGTTCAAAATCAATCCTTTGTCCACAAATCATTTATTTGATCACAAAGTAAACCATACCTACAAAGTTCAATATGTACTTCGATCTCCATGGCTAAAACACTTTGTAGTCATGGGAGCCATGATCGTCGTGGCCGCTTCCGGAACCATTTCCGATGCTGCGCTACTCTGATCATTATGCTCATGTTCATAAACCTTATCAAGTTCTATTGTCCTCCCACTCAAATACTTTGCTAGAAAATAATTTCTTGGAAATAAGAAACATTGACAAACAGTTTTGTCTTTGTCTCGGTGGAAGAATTCACAATCAAATCTCTGGGATAACCAACAAAGACATTCATCCGATTTTGGTTGTAAACTTATTTACTTATGCTATGCATACCAAAATTTAAGAAATGACTATTAGGGTTCATACCCATGCCATAACTCGTATGGTGTCATTTCAACGGATCATGATGATGCTCTATTTAGTGTAAAAGCGGTAGTCACTAAAGCATAATCCACAAAAATATAATGGCGTCATAATATTTTATTTCATCATTAATCCAACAAGGTTTGGATACATCTCTCGGATACTACATCATCACTATGATACTCCATGAAACGTGAGTTGTAGAACAATTTCATAACTCTCTTAGATGTTCGCTAAAACTCGTAATTCAAATATTTCCACCATGATCCAATCATAGATATTTGACTTCTCTATTACGATGATTTCCACTTCATGCTGAAATTTATTTGAATCCATTCAAATGTTTCAAACTTCTTCCTTATCGAATATATCCACATATATATACTCAATCCATTGTTGGAAGTTTTCATGAAGTAGAAGAATCTCCCGCACACAACTATGCTAAGTGAACCACATACATCATCATGTATGTTTTCACTAAGTTAGCTGCCCGTTCAACTCTTGGCCTATGAACGGTATTTTAGTCATTCTCTTTTAGAAAATATTTGCAAGCGCCAAACGATTCAAAAATCAAATGACTCCAAAAATCCATTTGCATGGAGTTCCTTCATGCGTTCTTCTCTAACATGACCTAAATGGCGGTTCCACAAATAAGTGGAATTCAAATCATTTTCCTTATGGCATTTTAGCGTCAGTGTTATGTATGTGTGTTTCACCATTAAGATTTATAATAACTTATCCATCGTACATGGAGTAATGTCATAATTTGAACAACTCATTGTTTTCATTTGACCAGAGCAAAATAACAATTATTAAGTTCTTTATTATAAATTCTAAGGGCTAGATAGAATGCCAACGACGAACATAATAACACTTTATTTTTGTTCCAGACGTGCATTCCTATCATATTCCTTGTCAGTCACTTAGGCCATTGTATTCTTGTATTCCGTTGTTTTGTATGACACTTCACACCAACCAATATGGTACTAATACCCAAGAATTTCATTGTGTGGCCAAACTAGGAATACAACCATAACATGTATATCATTTATATACACTTGAGCTAGACTTTCTAGTCTTTTCTTTTCTTTCTGCCAAAATATCATTTGTAGTTTCTCTTTTAGCTTTCCTCATTATTCAGAAAACACTTCACCTTCAATAACTTCTAGGTTTGTTGGTCAAATACCAACAACCTTGAGGTTCTTACTTTGAAGTTGATCATCATATGACAAGTGTTCCAGATTTCACTATTAGTAACTTTGTAATATGATGAAAAATTTCACTCATAATTTTATCCATCAATTCATGACGACTTTCTGAGACCATGTCTGTACATGCTAGGCTCGTAAAGTTTAACCTCAGTATTCACATGTGCAAATCTGGCTTGCACCCGTTGTATGCACACGTAGAATCTACAACACCCAATCATCACGTCATGCTTCGAAACGACGAGTCTTAGTAACGGTGCATACTAAGGACGATCACTTCATGGATATGCGAATATCGTTAGTGCCCCAATATTTGGAGGATTGGGACGCCTGGCGTCTTCAACCTTCGTACATTCCCATAAAACTTATGAGTTTATGTAGTCTCACCAAATTATATTCTATCATCTTGCAATAAGGTCTTAGATATCACATATATCTCATACCTTGCTTATTTCTGAAAACAAAATTTTCAGCTCCTTACTTTTCAAACAGATTTGAACTTCAAGTTTCACGGAGACAAGATGACTTTATGTACTAATTGAAACCATAGCTCTTTGAATCAACAATGTGAGGTTTACTAAAAGTTTGCAATAGGACTTAATCATTTCTTGATTCTTTAACAATACGGTACCAGTCCGTAAAGTTTCTTGTCAGACTTAACAGTATTTCTATCTCAATTACAAGACTAGCGCATGGTAGAAAACGGATGCCAATACTACAAAATTAATTCAAAATACCACTCAAACTATGTTTATGATAATTAGTTCATGTTTTAATCTAATTAGTAATGAACTCCCACTTAATACAACATCCCTCATAGTTGTTAAGTGGTACACGATCCACATCCACTACACCAAAATCGATCATCACGTGAGATGATGTAGCTTCAATGGTGAACATCAACATGTTGATCATATCATCCATATGACTCGTGTTCAACCTTTCGGTTTCCGTTGTCCCGAGGCCATGTCTGTACATGCTAGGCTCGTCAAGCAAACCCAAGTATTCCGCGTGTGCAAACATGGCTTACACCCGTTGTATGTGAACGTAGAGTCTATCACATCCGATCATCACGAGATGCTTCGAAACGACGAACTGTAGCAACGGTGCATACGAGGGAGAACACTTTATTATCTTGATATTAATGTGAGGGATCATCTTATAATGCTACCGTCGCGATCTAAGCAAAATAAGATGCATAAAGGATTAACATCACATGCAATTCATATGTGATATGATATGGCCCTTTAGTCTTTGCGCCTTTGATCTTCATCTCCAAAGCACGGACATGATCTCCATCATCAACGGGCATGATCTCCATCATCGTCGGCGTAGCATAAAGGTCCATGGCTCCGTCTTCATGGTTGTTCACCGTGTGTAGCAACTATTACAACTACTTTGAAACAATACTACAACATGAAATATAAAGACAACCATAAGGCTCCTGCCGGTTGCCACAATACAATAATGATCATCTCATACATATTCATCATCACATCATGGCCATATCACATCACCAAACCCTGCAAAAACAAGTTAGACGCCTCTAATTTGGTTTGCATATTTTACGTGGTTTAGGGTTTTCGAGTAAGATCCAATCTACCTACGAACATGAACCACAACGGTGATACTAGTGTTGTCAATAGAAAGAGTAAATTGAATCTTCACTATGGTGGGAGAGACAGACACTCGCAAAGCCACTTATGCAATACAAGTTGCATGTCGAACGTGGAGCAAGTCTCATGAGCGCGGTCATGTAAAGTTAGCCCGAGCCGCTTCATCCCACCATGCCGCAAGATGCAAAGTACACGAACTAAAGACAACAAAGCATCAACACCCACAAAAATTGTGTTCTACTCGTGCAACCAATCTATGCATAGACACTGCTCTGATACCACTGATGGGATTCGTAGCATAGAAAACAAAAAAATTTCCTACCGCAAGAACGAATAACAACCAAGATCCAATCTAGAAGATGGTAGCAACGAGAAGATCATGAGACTAACCCTCAAAGATTTCCAAAGCCTACGAGATTAGATCTCGTTGTTGCTGTAGTCGATCACTTGCCGCTTTCAAAAGCGCGTAGAAGATCTTGACGGTGCCACAGTCGGCCAGCACCTCCGTACTCGGTCACACATTCGGTGTTGATGACGACGTCCTTCTCCCCGTTCCAGCGGGCAGCGGATGTAGTAGATCCTCCTCGGAATCCCACCAGCACGATGGCGTGGTGACGGTGGTGGTGGAGATCTCCGGCAGGGCTTCGCCGTAAGCGCTGCGGAAGAAGAAGGAGGAGGTAGTAGCTAGGGTTTGGGAGAGGGGGAGCTAGGGCTGCGACTTGTGGTGCCCTTGGGGTGCCCCTTGGCCTCTTTAAATAGGTGGCCAAGCCCCGTAACCATTTTGGCCACTACCCCCAAAACAAACCCTAGTTTGAGGATAGAACTATGGTATGGATTCTCAAAACCCAGTATCAGCAAGCCTAGTTACTCTCTTCCCCGAACTTATGCAGAGTACGAATTTATCGAGTTCGATCAGTACTATAAAACCTACAAAAATGATGAGGAGGAGCAGCACAATCTGCATAATGAAGACACAAGGGAGGAAGAGACTGATGAGGCAGCTACAGATATCCCTGTTACTCCTCTACCTGTGCTTCAGTCTGTGGGGATTGCTCTGGGGATTGCACCAGAGAAGCTTACAAAGGAACAGCTTGAGGCTGAAGCTGTGAAGGGGAATCCAAAGCATGCAGATAATGTGTAGTTTGATGGGAAAAGTGTGTGTGGGGGCTTTGTCTGGTTTTATAGTTTTTGTGAAAGCTTTTGTGGGGCTTGATCTAGTGTGTGGGGTGTGTGATCTATTGCATCCTAGTGAGGAGGTTTATTTTGTGGGAGTCTTAGCTCTTGTGTTTGCTGATCATGGAACTCTACACAACTGGCCTATTTTATTGTCCATGGTGTATATTTTGTGCTACAATGAGGAGCTGGTATTACATGTCAGCTTGGTCTTATCCTGGTTTATTTATCTTTATTATGAGTAAGATCTATATGAAGAAGTGGCGTGTGTTGTGTTGGAATGTGCGTGGACTTAATGCTGATAACAGACAAAGGGAAGTAAGAGCCAAGATTGATGAAAGTGAGTGTGATATCATTTGCCTCCCAGAAACTAAATGTGAAGTGTTCAATTGGAGATTAATTAGGAAATTCTGTCCCAAAAGATTTGACTCTTTTGCTTATGCTCCTTCTGTGGGTGCCTCTGGTGGTATAATTATTCTCTGGAATTCTGCTATATTCCAAGGAGTGTTAACACAGTCAGAGAAGTTTGGGCTGGTAATTAAATTTACTTCTGTCCATAATAATGAGTTCTGGTATCTTGTGTGTGTGTGTGTATGGGCCTTGTCATGGAATTGAGAGGGATAATTTTGTGTCTTGGTTATATAACTTACAAATTGCCCCAGAAGATAATTGGCTTATAGTGGGAGACTTTAATTTCATCAGAGCACAGGATAATAGAAATAAACCTGGTGGGGATGTTAATGATATGTTTTTGTTCAATGAGATTATTGGACACCTTGGTTTGTTGGAGTTGCCTATAAAAGGAAGAGCATACACTTGGTCGAATATGCAGAGAGACCCTTTGCTTGAGCAGCTGGATTGGTTTTTTACTAGTCCTCATTGGATTTCAGATTATCCTAATTCAATTGTTCTTCCTCTTGCTAAAACTGGATCAGATCATGTACCATGTGTGATTAATATTGATACAACTATCCCAAAGGCTAAAATATTCAGGTTTGATAATTACTGGGTGGATCTCCCAGGGTTTAAAGAATGTGTTGATAATTCTTGGTGTCAGAGTTCTCATAAGAAGTATAGTTCTGCAGTGTTGGCAGACAAATTGAAGAAGTTAAGATATGAATTGAGGAAATGGCATACAAGTCTGTCCAAGCTTAAGGAGACAATGAAGAGATGTAATGATGTCATTCTTATTCTAGATACTTTGGAGGAAAAAAGGCCATTATACAATGTGGAGTTTAATTTTAGGCGCATTGTGAAGTTGCATCTTGATGAATTACTGCTAGTGGAATGTAATTATTGGAGGAAGAGGTGTACCATTAGGTGGATTAAGCAAGGGGAGGATAATACTAAATTTTTTCATGCTATGGCAACTGAAAGATACAGAAGAAACTCCATTGCTTTATTGCATGATGCTGAAGGAAATGAAGTGAATGATCATCAGTTGATGGCTAGCATGCTTCTCAAGGAATATAAAGGAAGATTGGGACAGTCTGAGCCAATTAATATGCAGTTTGATTTGAGTGTACTGCTACATAAGGTAGATGGATTGGATTCATTGACAAGACCTTTTGAGGAAAAGGAAATGGATGATGTCATTAAGTATATGCCAGCTGATAGAGCTCCTGGCCCTGATGGATTCAATGGTTTGTTTTTGAAGAAATGTTGGTCCATAATTAAAGCAGATTTTTACAAATTAGCAGCTAATTTTCATAGTGAAACTGTTCAGTTGAAGAACATAAATGGATCTTTCATTACTCTGGTGCCAAAGAAGCAAGTGCCTCTGCATGTGAATGATTTTAGGCCTATTTCATTGACAAATGTTTGTGTCAAGTTCCTTACCAAGCTAGCTGCCAATAGATTGCAGGATGTAATCTTGTCTTGCATCCATAAGAATCAATATTGGTTTCTCAGAGGTAGATCCATTCAAGATTGTCTGGCTTGGGCTTTTGAATATCTTTATTTGTGCCATGCCTCTAGGAAACCAATTATTATACTCAAGCTGGATTTTGCTAAGGCATTTGATACTATTGAGCATGAGGTTATCTTGCAAGTGATGCATCATAAGGGGTTTAACAGTAAATGGTTGAATTTGGCAAAGGAAATTCTTTCTACTGGCACTTCAGCTATCTTGTTGAACGGAATTCCTGGTAAACATTTTGAGTGCAAAAGGGGGGTTAGGCAGGGTGATCCTATCTCTCCTCTTTTTTACTTGTTTGGTTCTGATTTGTTGCAATCCGCTGTCAATGATCTAGTAGTCCAGGGGTTGTTGTCTACACCTATCAACACAAATGAGGAGGATTTTCCTATAGTGCAGTATGCTGATGATACATTGTTGATCTTGCCAGCTGATAAGCAGCAATTGTTGGCCTTAAAGGAAACTCTGAATAAGTTCACCTTGTCCACAGGTTTAAAAATAAACTATGATAAGTCTCAGATGGTGCCAATTAATGTTCCTCCTGAACTTCTTGTTGATCTGGCTGATGTGTTTGTATGTCAAGTGGGAACTATGCCATTCACCTATTTGGGACTTCCTCTGGGAACAACTAAGCCTACTATTACAGAGTTGTCATCTTTAGTGTGCAGATTGGAGAGAAAACTTACTGCTAGTTCTAGCTTTCTTTCACAAGGAGCAAGGCTGCAATTGATTAATTCTGCTCTGGCTTCAATGCCTTTTCATTTTTTATGTACTCTGAATTACCTCCTGGACTCACTAAGCAATTGGATAGGATCTTGAGGCAATGTTTATGGAGGGATCAAGAGGGACACCCTAAGCAGTCCTTGGCAGCATGGGAAAGGATTTGTAAGCCTAAACTTAAGGGGGGACTTGGTATTGTCAATTTTCAGAAACAAAATGCTGCTTTGTTGCTAAAATTTCTGGATAAGTTTTACAATAAAAGGGACACTCCCTCGGTTCAGTTGGTTTGGTTTGCTCATTATCAGGGCAAAGTCCCACATGAAGAGAAGGTATGTGGTTCTTTTTGGTGGAAGGATGTCATGAAACAAGTGGATAATTTTAGAGGTATATCAGTTATTTCCATGGGAACTGGGGATGCTTTTATGTTCTGGCAGGATAACTGGAAGATGGATGGGCTGGCTAGGCCATTTATGTTCAGATTTCCAAGATTGTTCTCATATGTGCTTAATGATAAAATGTCTGCACAGGAGGTGTATGGTGTAGAGGATCTGTCAAAACTGTTTTATAGACCTTTTTCTACACAAGCATTCCAAGAGCTTCAGACTTTGCAGAGGTTACTGGATCAAAATAAGTTGTCAGGGACAAAGGATGAATGGCATTATTGTTGGGGTGAGAGATACTCTGCTAAACAGTTCTATGATCATATCCATGCACACATTATGGTTCCTAAGGTTTATACATGGCTTTGGAAGTCCTCCTGTGTGATGAAGACTAAGGTGTTTGCCTGGTTATTGCTGGTTGATAGGTTGAATACTAGAGACCTGCTCAGGAGGAGGCATTGGAATGTCTCTGAGGATACTACTTGTGTGCTTTGTCCAGCTAGGGTGTATGAAGATAGGATTCATTTGTTCTTTCACTGTAATTTCAGTGTTAGAATATGGAATTATTTGCAGATTGATTGGCAGCAGCATGATGACTTACAGGTGGTGTTGAGTGAGGCCAAAAGAAGCTTTCGGCAGCCTTTTTTCATGGAGGTTATTATTACTGCCTGCTGGAATATTTGGCTCATCCGAAATGGGAGAATTTTTAGGCAGGAGAATGTTTCTTTTGCTAGATGGAAGGCCAAATTTGTACAGGATATGTTTTGGCTGCAGTACAGAATTAAGGCCAAGCATAAGGATAGTCTTATTAGTTGGCTCAAGTCCCTACCTTAGAGACTGTATTAGTTTAGCCTTTTTTAGTTTTAGGTTTTCTTTTTGTACATTATCCTTTTTATATAAAATTTAATAAAATTTGCTGTGGGGCTTTTTGCCTCACAGTCTTGCTTCAAAAAAAAAAACCTGCCCCCACGTTTGACTGAGTTCCGATAGGTTTCCGGTTCCGAAAACCTAGTCCTACTCGGACTCTTTTGCCAATTCCGAAATTGTATTAAGGAAAGACTCCTTTTCCCTTAAGGCAACGTGGTTGCACCTATTATGGAACCCTCCGGATCCGGGTAGAAAAAGAGGCTTCCGTCCAGCCCCATTAATCGCGAAAATATAGGAACCGCGACTAATGGAGTCTTTAGTCGCGGTTCGGGAGGCGAACCGTGACCAAAGGCCTGGGCCCAGGGCGCTCGGTGGCTACCTGGTGGACGGGAGGAGCTTTAGTCGCGGTTGGCCTGGCCAACCGTGACTAAAGGTGCCCGAAGGCCTTTAGTCGCGGTTGGCCAGGCCAACCGCGACTAAAGCCCCACCCCTATATATACCGTTCAGCCCACTGCACTTAGCCATTTGGTGCCACTTGTCTTCACAAACTTCACAAGGGGGTGTTAGGTTTTCTTTTGGCTCCTCTTATGCACACAAAGTGTTTGATGAAATGCCCCAAGAGCATGAAACAAACATGATATGAAGTGTCGGAGCCACACTTGAGCTTCCTCATTTATTTTTTCCTCCCCGATCGCGGTTAGCAACTTGAACCTTTCATATGTGTCATTGATAAAATATGCATGTGTGTAGTTCATTGTTTAATTTCTATTGTTTCTAGCTAGTTAATTAGTTTAACAAATGCATGATGGTTAATTATATATTTTATATTATAATAATGCAGATGAATCGGCAATGGATGTACGGTAACCGACTCTCCGGCGAGTTCACTACGGGTTTGAAAGATTTCCTCGTAGTGGCTAATGCGAACAAGCAGAAGGGTTTTGTTATCTGTCCATGTGTTGACTGTAAGAATCAGAAGGGTTACTCTTCCGGACTTCCTTAGACATCCCGGGTCGTCCCGGACACTTCCGGAACCTTCCATAATATTCCGGACTATTCCGGTCCTTCCAAAACCTTCTAGAAGCTCCGGTCAAAACACCGGACTTTTTCCGAACCCCGGAAAATGACTTCCCATATATGAATCTTATTCTCCGGACCATTCCGAACCTCCTCGTGATGTCTCGGATCCCATCCGAGACTCCGAACAACATTCGAGCCCCATTCCATATTCCATATCTACTTAAAACGACATCAAACCTTAAGTGTGTCACCCTACGGTTCGAGAACTATGCGGACATGATCGAGACTCCTCTCCGATCAATAACTAATAGCGGGACCTGGAGATCCATAATAGCTCCCACATATTCAACGATGACTTCGTGATCGATTGAACCATTCACATACGATACCGATTCCCTTTGTCACGCGATATTTTACTTGTCCGAGGTTTGATCATCGGTATCTCTATACCTCGTTCAACCTCGTCTCCTGACAAGTACTCTTTACTCGTACCGTGATATGTCATCTCTTATGAACCATTCATATGCTTGCAAGCTAATTAGACGACATTCCACCGAGAGGGCCCAGAGTATATCTATCTGTCATCAGGATGGACAAATCCCACTGTTGATCCATATGCCTCAACTCATACTTTCTGAATACCTAATCCCACCTACATAACCACCCATTTACGCTGTGGCGTTTGATGTAATCAAAGTACCCTTCCGACATAAGTGATTTATATGATCTCATGGTCGAAGGACTAGGTAACTATGTATCGAAAGCTTATAGCAAATGAACTTAATGACGTGATCTCATGCTACGCTTAATTGGGTGTGTCCATTACATCATTCACATAATGACATAACCTTGTTATTAATAACATCCAATGTTCATGATCATGAAACTATGATCATCTATTAATCAACAAGCTAGTTATAGAAGAGGCTTACTAGGGACTCCTTGTTGTTTACATAACACACATGTATCAATGTTTCGGTTAATACAATTATAGCATGGTATGCAAACATTATCATAAACACAAAGATATATTATAATAACCATTTTATTATTGCCTCTTGGGCATATCTCCAACAAACTTGGGTGTCATTCTTGTTCTCTACTTGCACCACCAAGCACTTGAAACTCGTGGCCCCATATGCGGAGGTGGAGTAATAACCGTCTTGGCAAGAAGGCTTAATCTCGATGTCAGTACTTTATGAGCATTGGAAGGCCCTCGCCGCCTTGGTTCTACTACTCTGAATGCATGTGGTACGATTAGAAAAGTAGATGGTAGATTTTACTTCAATATACCGGGAGCTGATCATCCCATCGCTGCCCATCTGCCTAATGTTCTATTCTCTCTTGAGGAAAGGCGTTTGCATTATGATGCGCAGATTCAGGCAGATCTACCCCCACAACAAGATGAACCGGAAGAAGGAGAAGAGGTTGAACAAGAACCTCAATGGCCGGAACAGGAGCAGTAGCCACTCCATGACTTCACCACCTACCAGGACATGCACGTGCTCGAAGGAAGTATTGAGAACCTGAGCAACATCGCCATCGACCTTCGAGACAATGCCACCGAACTCAATTCACAGTTCTCTCATTGGAGCAGCCAATGGAACTATGGGAATTATCCTCCACCACAATAAGCTCACCAAGAGGGCTTGCAAAACCCTAAGCTTGGGGATGTGTTACTCAAGCATTTTTATTTGTGTTTAATAAATTTGTACTCCAACTCTATGAGAGAGCTTGGAAACACTTGTGTTGGTTTATTCCAACACTTTTCTTTTTGTTTTAGTTTGTTTTTCTTTTCTTTTCATTTTTTTGTTTTAGCTTCTTACTTTGTCGTCATTCTTGTTTCTTCTTCCCTCTCTATCCCAAAAATACAAAAAAGATTTTTGCTTTTATCCTTGTTCTTGAAAGAGCTGAATCTTCTAATGCCTCTTTGCTTGATAATATTTATGAGAGAGATCTACTAAAAGTTTTGAAGAAACACATCATAAGGAAGAGATATCTGAAGCCATCTACAAGAGGTATGTCTTATGTATCCCACTTTTGAAGTTAATTAGAATTGTTTGTGCTATTCAGTAGACTTGTTAAGATATTATACCCGTGAGAGTAATTTGAAACAATTGGGGTAGAGATTTATTTGTATGTTTAGATATATGTTAAAGTTCTTACTCTAGTTCATCTAGTTAACCGAGTATTGCCTTGGAAATAATATTGCCAAACAAGTACAACAATAAGAAGTCTTAAATTTATGACTTGTATGATGAACAATTGTCTTAAGGGTTTAACTTTGAAGATACTTAACTCCATAGATGTTGTGATAGACTTGATAGCGCTCTTGATAGGAGTTGTTTGATGGAATTGAAGTCTAGTGGTAGCTGAGTTTATGCCAAGATGCAAGGTTGTATATAAATATGAGATATTGCTTTACGCGTGTCAACATATGCTTTAGTGTTTGATATGGCTTTATGTGTATCAACACGACCGTTGCGCACACCCTTGGGATACTATCACCACTGGCCCCATGGTTGTCACAATACTATAAAGTCATAATGGAAAGAAGTGGTGGACTCATAAGGCTACCACTTGTAAGTGACTTTGCTTTCTCGTTGTTTTGGTTTAAACGCCAAGTTCCTTATGGTTCTTTGTTTCTTGCTCGAGGACGATCTAGTTTAAGCTTTGGGAAGTTGATGGCCATAAAATACGTCATATTTTCTCGTGTTTAAACCCCTAGCTATAAGTCAATAAATTAACTAAGTTTGCCTCTCAACTTGCCACTAATGCCTAATCAATGTAAATATGTGCAATCTCTTCTATTTTTGGATGTTGTGCAGGATATCACGTCATAATGGCAAATGGACCTGCAATCACTGAAGAAAATTGCGTTAGGAGCATGGCAAAGTTTACTACACCCGGAAAGGCGGTTCTGGGGGCTTTAATGGTCACAGGTACAGGCAAGCCCCGCCCGTACCGTCCGCTCGTACCGTGTGCCGTTGCGTTCCCGAGGTCAAACTCTATAAAAGTCATGAAGGGGTGATACGTCTCCGACGTATCGATAATTTCTTATGTTCCATGCCACATTATTGATGATATCTACATGTTTTATGCATACTTTATGTCGTATTTATGCATTTTCCGGCACTAACCTATTAACAAGATGCCGAAGAGCCGATTCGTTGTTTTCGCTGTTTTTGGTTTCAGAAATCCTACAAAGGAAATATTCTCGGAATTGGACGAAATCAACGCCCAGGGGCCTATTTTTACACGAAGCTTCCAGAAGACCGGAGGGGAGACGAAGTGGGGCCACGGGGCGCCGCCACACTAGGGCGGCGCGGCCTAGAGGGGGCCGCGTGGCCCTAGCGTGTGGGGCCCCCGTGACGCCCTTTGACCTGCCCTTCCGCCTACTTAAAGCCTCCGTCGTGAAACCCCCAGTACCGAGAGCCACGATACGGAAAACCTTACTGAGACGCCGCCGCCGCCAATCCCATCTCGGGGGATTCTGGAGATCGCCTCCGGCACCCTGCCGGAGAGGGGAATCATCTCCCGGAGGACTCTTCACCGCCATGGTCGCCTCCGGAGTGATGAGTGAGTAGTTCACCCCTGGACTATGGGTCCATAGCAGTAGCTAGATGGTCGTCTTCTCCTTATGTGCTTCATTGTTGGATCTTGTGAGCTGCCTAACATGATCAAGATCATCTATCCGTAATGCTATATGTTGTGTTTGTCGGGATCCGATGGATAGAGAATACTATGTTATGTTAATTATCAATCTATTACCTATGTGTTGTTTATGATCTTGCATGCTCTCCGTTATTAGTAGAGGCTCTGGCCAAGTTTTTACTCTTAACTCCAAGAGGGAGTATTTATGCTCGATAGTGGGTTCATGCCTCCATTAAATGCGGGACGAGTGACGAGAAAGTTCTAAGGTTGTGGATGTCTTGTTGCCACTAGGGATAAAACATTGATGCTATGTCCGAGGATGTAGTTATTGATTACATTACGCACCATACTTAATGCAATTGTCTGTTGTTTGCAACTTAATACTGGAAGGGGTTCGGATGATAACTCTGAAGGTGGACTTTTTAGGCATAGATGCATGCTTGGATAGCGGTCTATGTCCTTTGTCGTAATGCCCAATTAAATCTCACTATACTTATCATATCATGTATGTGCATTGTCATGCCCTCTCTATTTGTCAATTGCCCGATTGTAATTTGTTCACCCAACATGCTATTTATCTTATGGGAGAGACACCTCTAGTGAACTGTGGACCCCGGTCCTATTCTTTACATCGAATACAATCTACTGCAATATTTGTTCTTTACTATTTTCTGCAAACAATCATCATCCACACTATACATCTAATCCTTTGTTACAGCAAGCCGGTGAGATTGACAACCTCACTGTTTCGTTGGGGCAAAGTACTTTGGTTGTGTTGTGCAGGTTCCACGTTGGCGCCGGAATCCCTGGTGTTGCGCCGCACTATACTTCGCCGCCATCAACCTTCAACGTGCTTCTTGACTCCTACTGGTTCGATAAATCTTGGTTTCTTACTGAGGGAAACTTGCTGCTGTACGCATCACACCTTCCACTTGGGGCTCCCAACGAGCGTGTGCTTTATGCGTCATCAAGCTAAATTTCTGGCGCCGTTGCCGGGGAGATCAAGACACGCTGCAAGGTGAGTCTCCACAATCCAATCTCTTTACTTTGTTTTTGTCTTGCTTTATTTTATTTACTACTTTGTTTGCTGCACTTAAACAAAACACACAAAAAATAGTTGCTAGCTTTACTTTATTTACTGTCTTGTTCTCCATATCAAAAACACAAAAAAATTAGTTACTTGCATTTACTTTATCTAGTTTGCTTTATTTACTACTGTTAAAATGAATACCCCTGAAAACACTAAGTTGTGTGACTTCACAACCACAAATAATAATGATTTCTTATGCACACCCATTGCTCCACCTGCTACTACAGCAGAATTCTTTGAAATTAAACCTGCTTTACTGAATCTTGTTATGAGAGAGCAATTTTCTGGTGTTAGTTCTGATGATGTTGCTGCCCATCTCAATAACTTTGTTGAACTATGTGAAATGCAAAAGTATAAGGATGTAGATGGTGACATTATAAAATTAAAATTGTTTCCTTTCTCATTAAGAGGAAGAGCTAAAGATTGGTTGCTATCTCTGCCTAGAAATAGTATTGATTCATGGACTAAATGTAAGGATGCTTTTATTGGTAGATATTATCCTCCCGCTAAAATTATATCTTTGAGGAGTAGCATAATGAATTTTAAACAATTAGATAATGAACATGTTGCTCAAGCATGGGAGAGAATGAAATCTTTGGTAAAAAATTGCCCAACCCATGGACTGACTACTTGGGTGATCATCAAAACCTTTTATGCAGGACTGAACTTTTCTTTGCGGAACCTATTGGATTCAGCTGCTGGACGTACCTTTATGTCCATCACTCTTGGTGAAGCAACAAAGCTTCTTGATAATATGATGATTAATTACTCTGAATGGCACACGGAAAGAGCTCCACAAGGTAAGAAGGTAAATTCCGTCGAAGAAACCTCTTCCTTGAGTGATAAGATTGATGCTATTATGTCTATGCTTGTGAATGATAGGACTCATGTTGATCCTAATAATGTTCCGTTAGCTTCATTGGTTGCTCAAGAAGAACATGTTGATGTAAACTTCATTAAAAATAATAATTTCAACAACAATGCTTATCGGAACAATTCTAGTAACAACTATAGGCCATATCCTGCTAGTGGTAATGATCATGGTAATTCTTATGGTAGATATGAGGAAAAGATGCTAGAAATTGAAAGATCCACTAAGAGCTTTATGCAATCACAATATGAGCAAAATCAATTGTTTACTAAAACTATGAATGAACAATCTACCTTGTTGAAAAATATAGGAAATCAACTTGAAAACTTGAATATGGGGATTTCGGATTTGCAAACTAAGATTTCAAATGCTGAAAACCGAATCTCATACCTGTCTGCGTCACAATCTTCCTTAATTAATAAAATGGCTGCTAAACCTGAGGATATTGAAAATAAGATTGTTACTACAGCAAATGCCATCCAAGTTAGAATTAATGAGAATATAAGATTAATGGCTGAATTGCATGCTAGGTGGGAAAGAGAAGAAAATGAAAAACTTGCTAAAGAGAATAATGTAGCTAAAGTTTGGACTATTACCACCACTAGTAATGTTAATGCTCCACATGTTGCTGCACCTCCTACTAATAATGATAAAAGGATTGGTGTTGGCAATGTTTCTACTTCTAATGCAAAGCCTGCAAAACTGCCGGAAACTGCTAAAACTGCTGAAACTGCCTGTGATAAAACTGCTGAAATTTTTTCCAACATTGGGGATGATGATCCCATTGCTGTAGATCATAATGGTTTAGACTTTGATGATTGCCACATCTCTGAAGTTATAAATTTCTTACAAAAACTTGCTAGAAGTCCTAATACTAGTGCTATAAATTTGGCCTTTACAAAACATATTACAAATGCTCTCATAAAAGCTAGAGAGGATAAACTAAAACTTGAAACTTCTATTCCTAGGAAGTTAGAAGATGGTTGGGAGCCCATCATTAATATGAAGGTCAATGACTTTGATTGTAACGCTTTATGTGATCTTGGTGCAAGTATTTCGTTATGCCTAAGAAAATTTATGATATGCTTGACTTGCCACCATTGAAAAATTGTTATTTGGATGTTAATCTCACAGATAATGCTAAAAAGAAACCTTTGGGGAGAGTTGATAATGTTCGCATTACCGTTAACAATAACCTTGTCCCCGTTGATTTTGTTGTCTTGGATATTGAATGCAATGCATCTTGTCCCATTATATTGGGAAGACCTTTTCTTCGAACTATTGGAGCTATCATTGATATGAAGGAAGGTAATATTAAATATCAATTTCCTCTCAAAAAAGGTATGGAACACTTCCCTAGATAGAGAATGAAGTTACCTTATGATTCTATTATTAGAACAAGTTATGATGTTGACGCTTCATCTCTTGATAACACTTGATTCACACTTTATTCGCCTAGCTGAAAGGCGTTAAAGAAAAGCGCTTATGGGAGACAACCCATGTTTTTACTACAGTACTTTTATTTTATATTTGAGTCTTGGAAGTTGTTTACTACTGTAGCAACCTCTCCTTATCTTAGTTTTGTGCATTTTTGTGCCAAGTAAAGTCGTTGATAGTAAGGTTCATACTAGATTTGGATTACTGCGCAGAAACAGATTTCTTTCCTGTCACGAATCTGGGCCTAATTCTCTGTAGGTAACTCAGAAAATTATGCCAATTTACGTGAGTGATCCTCAGATATGTACGCAACTTTCATTAAATTTGGGCATTTTCATTTGAGCAAGTCTGGTGCCACTTTAAAATTCGTCTTTACGAACTGTTCTGTTTTGACAGATTCTGCCTTTTATTTCGCATTGCCTCTTTTGCTATGTTGGATGAATTTCTTTGATCCATTAATGTCCAGTAGCTTTGTGCAATGTCCAGAAGTGTTAAGAATGATTATGTCACCTCTGAACATGTAAATTTTTATTGTGCACTAACCCTCTAATGAGTTGTTTCGAGTTTGGTGTGGAGGAAGTTTTCAAGGATCAAGAGAGGGAAATGATGCAATATGATCAAGAAGAGTGAAAGCTCTAAGCTTGGGGATGCCCCGGTGGTTCACCCCTGCATATTTTAAGAAGACTCAAGCGTCTAAGCTTGGGGATGCCCAAGGCATCCCCTTCTTCATCGACAACATTATCGGGTTCCTTCCACTGAAACTATATTTTTATTCCATCACATCTTATGTGCTTTGCTTGGAGCGTCGGTTTGTTTTTGTTTTGTTTTTGTTTGAATAAAATGGATCCTAGCATTCATTGTGTGGGAGAGAGACACGCTCCGTTGTTGCATATGGACAAATATGTCCTTAGGCTTTACTCATAGTATTCATGGCGAAGGATGAATCTTCTTCGTTAAATTGTTATATGGTTGGAATCGGGAAATGCTACATGTAGTAATTCTAAAATGTCTTGAATAATTTGATACTTGGCAATTTTTGTGCTCATGTTTAAGCTCTTGCATCATATACTTTGCACCCATTAACGAAGAAATACATAGAGCTTGCTAAAATTTGGTTTGCATAATTGGTCTCTCTAAGGTCTAGATAATTTCTAGTATTGAGTTTGAATAACAAGGAATACGGTGTAGAGTCTTATAATGTTTACAATATGTCTTTTATGTGAGTTTTGCTGCACCGGTTCATCCTTGTGTTTGTTTCAAATAACCTTGCTAGCCTAAACCTTGTATCGAGAGGGAATACTTCTCATGCATCCAAAATCCTTGAGCCAACCACTATGCCATTTGTGTCCACCATACCTACCTACTACATGGTATTTCTCCGCCATTCCAAAGTAAATTGCTTGAGTGCTACCTTTAAATTTCCATCATTCGCCTTTGCAATATATAGCTCATGGGACAAAATAGCCTTAAAAACTATTGTGGTATTGAATATGTACTTATGCACTTTATCTCTTATTAAGTTGCTTGTTGTGCGATAACCATGCTCCTGGGGACGCCATCAACTCTTTGTTGAATATCATGTGAGTTGCTATGCATGTTCGTCTTGTCTGAAGTAAGGGCGGTTTTCACAATCAAATGGTTTGAGTATGCATACTGTTAGAGAAGAACATTGGGCCGCTAACTAAAGCCATGAATCATGGTGGAAGTTTCAGTTTGGACATAAAACCTCAATCTCTTATGAGAATATTAAGCTGTTGAATGCTTAAGCATTAAAAGAGGAGTCCATTATCTCGTTGTCTATGTTGTCCCGGTATGGGTGTCTAAGTTGAAGAATGATCAAAAGCGAGAAATCCAATGCGAACTTTCTCCTTAGACCCTTGTACAGGCGGCATAGAGGTACCCCTTTGTGACACTTGGTTGAAACATATGTCATGCAATGATAATCCGTGTTAATCCGAGCTAATTAGGACAAGGTGCGGGCACTACTAGTATACTATGCATGAGGCTTGCAACTTGTAAGATATAATTTACATGATACATATGCTTTATTACTACCGTTGACAAAATTGTTTCATGTTTTCAAAATAAAAGCTCTAGCACAAATATAGCAATCGATGCTTTCCTCTTTGAAGGACCTTTCTTTTACTTTTATGTTGAGTCGGTTCACCTATTTCTCTCCACCTCAAGAAGCAAACACTTGTGTGAACTGTGCATTGATTCCTACATACTTGCATATTGCACTTGTTATATTACTTTACATTGACAATTATCCATGAGATATACATGTTACAAGTTGAAAGCAACCGCTGAAACTTAATCTTCCTTTGTGTTGCTTCAATACCTTTACTTTGATTTATTGCTTTATGAGTTAAGTCTTATGCAAGACTTATTGATGCTTGTCTTGAAGTACTATTCATGAAAAGTCTTTGCTTTATGATTCATTTGTTTACTCATGTTATTACCATTGTTTTGATCGCTGCATTCATTACATATGCTTACAATAGTATGATCAAGGTTATGATGGCATGTCACTCCGAAATTATCTTTGTTATCGTTTACCTGCTCGGGACGAGCAGGAACTAAGCTTGGGGATGCTGATACGTCTCCGACGTATCGATAATTTCTTATGTTCCATGCCACATTATTGATGATATCTACATGTTTTATGCATACTTTATGTCGTATTTATGCATTTTCCGGCACTAACCTATTAACGAGATGCCGAAGAGCCGATTCTTGTTTTCTGCTGTTTTTGGTTTCAGAAATCCTACAAAGGAAATATTCTCGGAATTGGACGAAATCAACGCCCAGGGGCCTATTTTTACACGAAGCTTCCAGAAGACCGGAGGGGAGACGAAGTGGGGCCACGGGGCGCCGCCACACTAGGGCGGCGCGGCCTAGAGGGGGCCCGCGCGGCCCTAGCGTGTGGGGCCCCCGTGACGCCCTTTGACCTGCCCTTCCGCCTACTTAAAGCCTCCATCGCGAAACCCCCAGTACCGAGAGCCACGATACGGAAAACCTTACTGAGACGCCGCCGCCGCCAATCCCATCTCGGGGGATTCAGGAGATCGCCTCCGGCACCCTGCCGGAGAGGGGAATCATCTCCCGGAGGACTCTTCACCGCCATGGTCGCCTCCGGAGTGATGAGTGAGTAGTTCACCCCTGGACTATGGGTCCATAGCAGTAGCTAGATGGTCGTCTTCTCCTTATGTGCTTCATTGTTGGATCTTGTGAGCTGCCTAACATGATCAAGATCATCTATCTGTAATGATATATGTTGTGTTTGTCGGGATCCGATGGATAGAGAATACTATGTTATGTTAATTATCAATCTATTACCTATGTGTTGTTTATGATCTTGCATGCTCTCCGTTATTAGTAGAGGCTCTGGCAAAGTTTTTACTCTTAACTCCAAGAGGGAGTATTTATGCTCGATAGTGGGTTCATGCCTCCATTAAATCCGGGACGAGTGACGGAAAGTTCTAAGGTTGTGGATGTGTCTGTTGCCACTAGGGATAAAACATTGATGCTATGTCCGAGGATGTAGTTATTGATTACATTATGCACCATACTTAATGCAATTGTCCGTTGTTTGCAACTTAATACCGGAAGGGGTTCGGATGATAACCTCGAAGGTGGACTTTTTAGGCATAGATGCATGCTGGATAGCGGTCTATGTACTTTGTCGTAATGCCCAATTAAATCTCACTATACTTATCATATCATGTATGTGCATTGTCATGCCCTCTCTATTTGTCAATTGCCCGACTGTAATTTGTTCACCCAACATGCTATTTATCTTATGGGAGAGACACCTCTAGTGAACTGTGGACCCCGGTCCTATTCTTTACATCGAATACAATCTACTACAATATTTGTTCTTTACTATTTTCTGCAAACAATCATCATCCACACTATACATCTAATCCTTTGTTACAGCAAGCCGGTGAGATTGACAACCTCACTGTTTCGTTGGGGCAAAGTACTTTGGTTGTGTTGTGCAGGTTCCACGTTGGCGCCGGAATCCCTGGTGTTGCGTCGCACTATACTTCGCCGCCATCAACCTTCAACGTGCTTCTTGACTCCTACTGGTTCGATAAACCTTGGTTTCTTACTGAGGGAAACTTGCTGTTGTACGCATCACACCTTCCACTTGGGGTTCCCAACGAGCGTGTGCTTTACGCGTCATCAAGGGGCCGATGCCAAACAGAGAGCCATTCGTCGCCAAACAAAGTCGCCATCCACCAGATCCATCTACAACACACCGAAGGAGATATATTCCCCCAGTTCATCCATTCCATCCTCCATCTCCTTCATAGCTATAGCCATCATCATTGTAATAGAGATCTCCATGAGATTGGTGACCATGGTAAGAATATTGTGATTTCAATCTATATATTTTGCACAATGATTTCTATGTTTGTTCATGATCTTGATATTATGTGTGAGTAGTCCTCATGGGCTGCGGGTTGGGGTGAATCCTTGCAGCAACTATGTGCATCTAACCTTATGTTTATGTGTAAGGATTTAATATGAGTTTTGTGATCTTGTATCCTTGTCTCTTTGTCTCATCTTTGATGATATGCAGGTACCCATGTCATTAGAGAGGAACAAGGGAAGAGGTGGGATGAGTGGAGAACGGCGTGTACGTGCGAAACCTCAGTGAAAAAAAGGAGAAAGTACAGGTACATGTTTAGTGATTCATTCGGGATCATAGCATAATCATCTAGCTTAAGGCTTTGGTCTATATTTATTTAATAACTATTATTTCTTGCGGCTGTGAGGACAATGGTTGGACCATTAGGCTCTTGTCACCTCTGGCTTTAGGGGCAAGGGTATTTACGGATGTGCTACCCACAAATCTCTTATCTATATTTTATTTGTTACACATGTAAGTTTTATTTATATATGTATGCATAGCTGCAGGTGGAACCTTAACCCTGGTATATTTCCATCATCGAACACAGCCCTCTCAAAAGTAAACTAGATATGTCTGGTAAACCAAAGATAAAATACACTAGCAAAGTCTTTTAGACGTTCCCTTCATTATACCATTTAGCAGTGTTTCCCAAGGTTTGATTAAACCAAGCTCTTCTAGGGAAAAAACTTACAATACTACAATCCATAATCCGGGTCGGAGGTATCATGTCATATCAACCAAATTTCCATTTTAAGAAAAAAATGATGTCTCATGAGAGGAATAAGATCTACCCTAAGCATTTGAAGCCAAAGGTTAACAAAAAATACTAATAACTTTGGAATATCCCTGATGCATGTAAAATGCATACATGAACTTTGCACTTTATTGCAACATATTACCACATATTTGCATCTTATATAATCTTATTCCCATGTTTTATGGTGTTTTAGGATGTTTTCTCAACAATCCCCTCTCCTCCGATTCTAATTCTGTTTGGCAGAAAAAATATCTTTTTAGTGTTTTTGACTTTACAAGAGCTACGAGACTCGAAAAAGGACAAGGTCATGGACCACGCTTCGGAATTTTTGAGACGAACAATATGGGCTGAAGCAGGACACCGGGAGATCAACAGGCCTGGAAATAATCCTGGTGGCACGCCCTCCCCATCCGGGCACGCCACCAGTACTCGTTTCCATCTCGAGCGTACATTTTGCTTCAATCCAACGCCAGCCGACTTGTTTTGACATAAAAACCACTATATATACGACACCTAGGGGTTTCGTTGAGGCTACGGTGGTGGAGATCAAAAACACATAAACAAAGAGTCGATCAGCAGGCCGCCGACGGCGGAGATCGGAGGGGGGAAATGCTGTCAAAATCGCCTCCGGTGGACTACATCCCCTCCGGTGGGGGCATCTTCATAATGTTCATCACCATCTACAGCAGCACCATCTTCATCTACCCCTTGTAATCTCTCGGCAAACATGGTGTGTAAGGCAATATATTGTTTTCCCACGATCTATTGTATCCCTAGGTTGACGTTTGAGTGTTGCCTTGTTCATGTCAATTGTGAGATAGTTTGTGATGGTTGCATATAAGTATTTGTTATCTTCTATGATGATCCTTCGTACTGATATATGAGTGCACACATGTGTTGGGGGATGCATAAGATTGTCACCGTTGCATGTTGATAGGATGAGGTACAACTGGAGCCTGACAGGAACCATGTCCGAATTCTTAGATGCATGTTGCATTAATCATGATTAATCAAACGGGGGTATAACTATGGGGATATTTAAACTTACATCGGTGGTTGGACTTTATGTCTTAATAATTCATATGTTTTCTCATACCTGTGGCCATTGGATCAATAACTAGGGGTGTATTTGCTCATATCATGGCTACACCTATCTATGGCTCCTCTCTAGAAGAAACAACAAAAAAGACTATCTTGTGCTTCACTCATTATGACAACCACACAAATGAAGTAGAAATTTGCTAGAACAATTACTCCCTCGATTTACTCCACTTTACTTCACTTCATCTAATATTATTTTATTGCACTTTACTTTTTTGCACTAGTTTTAATTCTTGTATTTTAATTTCAGCACTTGTAGTTGCATAGTGAAAACCTCTTCACACACACCCACCATATCTCCTACCTTTGCATAGAAGGCCATATAAGTGATAGGGCTTTAGATAATAGATAGTTTACCTTCAGCTCCACGTGGGTTCGACACTCAAATACTTATCAAATTATACTACGGTGATCCCCTTCACTTGGGGGTTATCAAGATATTTTTCTGGCGCCGTTGTCGGGGAGCCTATCCCTAACCTTCTATTCTTGCTTGCATTGGTAGTTTAATTTTAGTACGTTTGTTTTAGAAAATGGAAAATACCAAAAATACTCATGTTATGAGCATTAGTATGAATATCAATGGCATCTTGTTTATGTACTTGAATGCTATTGAGATTGCTAAGAATCATAGAGAATCAAGAGAAGGTATGAGATTAGAATGTGGCTTGGAAATTCTAAATTCTATTTCTATTGAATTGCTTGACTACTATGATTTTAAAAATTGTTGCTCTAAACAAAATTTTAGATACTTTAAATTTCAATGTAGATCCTATAAAGAATATTTTCTTGCATCTTCTCACAGTTGCGATTTTTCTCATTTAGGGATGGAACAAGTTAAGAAATGTGTTACTTATATGGCAGCATGTGAATTATACACGTATATTTGTGAACATGAAACTTGCCCTATATCTTCTAATTCTAAAAGAGCGCTCGTTGGTGTCCTTAATTATTGTATAACCAACTACCATGAAAGTATATCTATGTTGTTGACTTTAAAAAGAGGGGCATGGCTGCCCAAGAGAGCACTAATATGTTGCGGGAAGAAGAAGAGAAAAACATATGATTGTGGACGTCCATACAGCCCCAAGAGGAAGACAAAGAAGAAAATAAGGAGTAATAGGATGATAAAAGCATAAGCTTGGGGACGCCCATGCAACCCCAAGAAGAGCATCCAGAATAACAAGAGGAGGAAGAATGGAGTAGCTACCCATCTCTAACTCCCAACAATGGTAACACACAAAACACCCCTTCTTATAATATTGATGATGATCCTCTATGTGAAATATGTTTGTACTCCCTCCGTTCCTTTTTATAGTGCCTATAGATTTTTGGCATTTGTTTCAGAATATAAGGTTGTAGCTTAGCTTTTTTTCAATTACCCCATCCCCGTTCATCTCCCAAATCGTTCAGCTCCCAAGTTTGTTATGGTAAGTTAGGAAGATATGGATTTCCCAAATTTTACATTGATCTCAAATCGTTTAGCTAGGGGTCTTGTGTAAAAAATACTCTTCGCTAATTTTCGTGCCAAAAAACTATAGGCACTATAGAATGGAACAGAGGGAGTATAATTTATGGGATGATCATGATGATTTAAAAGAAATAGATGATACCATAATCTCATTAGATGATTTGTCTTTATGTGGTGATTCTGTTCACGACTATGCTATTGAGTTTACTCTTGATGCTTGCAAATATTATGAAAGAGGAAGAGATAAGAGCCCTCTTTATGTATTCATGTTATTTAAAATGGAAGCTACTGATCATTATATGAACTGAGTACCATTTAGTTGTTGTTATTTATTCATATATAAAATGCCAATGCATAGGAAGAGTGTAAGACTTAAATGTTAATGGTTTCAAATCTTGTGGTGTGCTCCATATGATTTCAAGTAACTTTTAATTTGGGCACACCTTTATGTCCCCGTTAAATAGACTTACTTCTTATTACATATTAATGATTTTATATGTTTTAATAGAAGAAAAAAAGTAGAGTAAATGAGAAGGATGAGCAATGAAGAAATTGGGGTCGACCTTGAGCATGTGTTGTTCATGCCAATGAAACCATTACAAAGTTTATATCATTAAAACTCTTCATATAGTAAAACAAAATAAAAAAGAGTGTTTCCTTTCTTTATATATGTTAGCTTCTTGATTCCTATAGTTCCCATCTTCGTATAAATTATCATATCATTTGTTTGGAGAACTAACAATTTTTTAGGCATTGAAGTATCATGGAGATGAAAATATTTATTTGTTTGAGATGAGTAGCATGATATGATGAGGAAGATGTAGAGTACCAAAAGTAGCACGATCATAAGCTTGGGGATGCCCATGCATCCCCCTCTTCTTTCAAATATCTCAAGTAAATCATTTCAAACCCATATTCTAGTTTTATATTCATGATCCTTTTGAATGTTTGCGGGGACCATGTTTTTATTTATCTTTGATTTTTTTGGTTTTTCCTATGAATGCTTGCTATAGCATGTCAGTTTTGTTTTAGTTTACTCTCTGGTTTCTAAATAAAGTACCAAGTTTTAAACCATTTGGATGATAAAAGTTGCAAACAAAATATAGAGTTGTTGATTCCCGCGCTGCACTTTTTTGTGCCTGTTTTTTATGATTTTTTGGTAACTCCTAACATCTTGGAAAATACACAGTAGCTATAACTTTTAATCCTCTATATGCACAAAAATTGGCTAAAATTCTTGACGTGTCTAAGTGTTATTAAAATTCAATTTTGTTGCAGCAAAAATTCTGGACAAATTCTGCATATAATGATGTGTGAGGCAATATATTATTTTTCCATGATCTATTGTATCTATTTGTTGATGTTTGAGTAGTGACTTGTTCATGACAGTTATGAGATAGTTTGTGATGGTTGCATATAAGTATTTGTTATATTCCATGATGATCTTTTGTACTGATATATGAGTGCACACATATGTTGGGGGATGCATAAGGTTGTCACCGTTGCATGTTGATAGGATAAGGGACAACTGGAGCCTAATAGAAACCATGTCCCAATTCTTAGATGCATGTTGTATTAATCATGGTTAATCAAATGGGGGTATAACTATGGGGACCTTTAAACCTACACATTTGTTGGACTTTATGTCTTAATAATTCCTATGTTTGCTCATACCTATGGCCATAGGATCAATCACTAGGGGTGTATTTGCTCATATTCATGGCTACACCTATCTATGGCTCCGCTCTAGAAGAAACAATAAAAATACCATTTTGGTGCTTCACTAATTATGAAAACCACACAAACGAAGTAGCAATTTGCTAGAACAATTACTCCCTCGTGTTACTCCACTTTACTTCACTTCATCTACTATTAATTTATTACACTTTACTTTTCTTGCATTAGTTTTACTTCTTGCATTTTAATTTCAACACTTGTTGTTGCATAGTAAAAACATCTTCACACACACACACACACACACCATATCTCCTAGCTTTGCATAGAAGGCCATATAAGTGGGTTATAGGACTTTAGATAATAGATAGTTTACCTGCACCTCCTCGTGGGTTCGAGACTCAAATACTTATCGAATTTTACTGCGGTGTTCCCCTGCACTTTGAGGTTATCAATCCCTAAAATAATTTCTAAGTCCTTATAAATATTTGAGAATATTAAATAATGCCCATGAGATCAGTTTCTCAAATAAAGAACCAATTAATAAGCATTACCTTGTAAACTATTTACTTTCGAAGGAATACAAAATATAACCTACCTATCACTAGGTAATTAGACAAGCATTTTGAAAAATAATTTGAATACTCCAAAGTGAATATTAAAAAAAACCATACCAATAAATAAATAAATAAATGTGTTACTACACATACACATTATCTAATATACCACCATAGTCCCAAACATGTTTTGGTTAAATTTCGGAAGAATACTCACATTCAAAATACTAGTCATCAACCCGTGCTTCCGCACGGGCTAGCTATTTTTTGAACATGCTGGTAATAATAAATACGTATTTGTACTTCATATTTGATACGGATTTTTTTGTCCTCGAGATATATACACTTCTTTCAATTATTTTCTTCTTGTGACACACACACAAATATGAGATTTCTTTCTATTGTGTTACCGCGGAGCAACTTCACATTTGTAGGGCATAGTTTTAATCTTAATTTTAAGAGCACATGGGTAAGATTACTATTGTAATTAGTCGGCATGATTTTCATAATCAATATCATACTCATTAGATTGGATGACAAAAAGAAATTGTGCTTTTCAATCTATAGAGGGCACTGATGTCTTAAATATGTACCCATGGTCTAAATAAATATGTTAGCTTGGCATCCAAGTATCATGTGGAAAGACAAAAAGCTGAGAAGAACTTTTACGTAGACTACAACTGTCACGGTGCCACTGCCTTTCGATGCATCTGGAGAGACAATGTATATGTACACAAAACTAAAGGAATATGCAAATCGTAGACGCCGAAACTTACTAATTCCACTTGAAGAAAGGCAATAGTACTATCCACGGAGTTGAAGAGGAAACTAAATAATATATCAGATGACGTTACTTGGAAGGAGCGCAATACAAATATATTCTGCAAGTTCTTTTCATTATAACTTGCCTTCATCTTATAGCATATTAACTGTACATGCAAAAAAACTATCTTAAGAACACTGCAGAGTTGCGAGCAACATTATTGTAGAAGGACGAAGGAAAAGAAGATGACTACAACCATTGTGGTATTGCAAAAATCCATCTTATTGCGAGCAACATTATTGTAGAAGGACGAAGGAAAAGAAGATGCCTACGACCCACCATGTGCGTGCACTGCCGTCAGCTGCCATGCTCTGTTGTCTAACAAATCATGTGTCATGCATGTTGATGATAGAGAAACATGAGAGCAAGATCGACCAATCTACCGATACCCGTCTGCTAAACCCGCGAGATCGCTGTTTCTCATTAGCCGGAAGGAAAAAATCAGCGTTACATGAGATGCAAATATCTATTGGAAGAAAAAACTAAATACGCAGAAACTAATTTTAAGCAATCCATATATATTAACAATGTAAGTGATTTAGTTGTAAACTCTGACCTATAAAGGTTTCCCCCTTTCTCATAAGTAGAGATGAAAACCAGAAGATAAAAACATAGACGTAATCACTGACTAAATGCAGTAACACATTTAATTACTAAGTCAGTTCATCTTTTATTTCGATGCTAAGTTGCAGGCCACAGTTCCTTGAACCTATTTATTGATATTTGTTATTGACCTAACAATTTCTCGTGGCATTAAACTTTGATGTCATCTAGGGAATATCTGATCAGAGCAGGGAAAAATACTTACTTGAACAGAACCGAGCATTTCCCATTTGGCTGGATAGGTATTGTATGCAGTGGTCCTCAAAACTGATGCGAAACTAACCTATCCACTGGTTCCAATCTAGGTGGTTTTCCTGTTAAAATTCTCATTGGATTGTCATCGGTTGCCCATGCGCTGTAAAATCTGAAAAACATTACAGGTAAAATCTGAAAAATATAAAGAGGAAAATTCAACCGAAAAACTCCAGTAAGAACTCGATGCAGTCTGTTCAGCCACAAATAAATTTTAGGTATATTAAGATTTCAGTTACCTTCTATAATTATTTCTTATATGTAGATTTGTACTAAATATTCCAAGAAAAACATGTGAGTTGTTGATCCTTTCCGAATTTTATTTTCATATTAGAGGAATTGCGGCCTCTATTTTTTTATGAAGTTACTGATTTAAACATCAAAGTTTTAAATGCAAAGCAATTTCCTGAGGTCTTAAAAGGATTTGAAATATTCTTCAGTTAGATTACAATTTCAATATATACTGCATTTTGAATCAGTTTGGTAATTTAATTTCCATATGAAGAAATAAGAGGAGCCGTACCGCTGAAAATTAAATGTGAAGCTAGCTTGTTCGGCCAGATTTCCAAGCCCTGCAAGATGTAGCTATGTGTAGAATCCGCGCCAATACATAACTGCCACCGCGAATGCTAAATAAAAAGATCAATCTGCCTATCATATTCAACATGGACGATTTCGTCGGCAAGCATGCCTCGATGGCTAGATGTTGCACGCTGCCGCTAAATTTGATATGGACATGAACGGCAGCTGCATGGATCCAATTTGACACATATCAGACTAATTAGAGTCCACGCTACTGGAACACGTCATCCTAGTTTTGATTAGGAGTGCTCATCAATTACCAAAGATACCCTGGAAAGTTAGAACGCAGCTTGCTGAGAAATTGGGGATGACCTAGTTTTATAGAGTAGTGGTCGTTGGCATCACATACCTGAGAGAGATCAGCAAAACTGTATAGGAATTGCAGAACCTTGAGTCGAGGGCCACATGCCAACTTTGCATCCTTGACGCTGCGTCCCGGATCATGCAGATTTTAGCTGCTACCACCGCGGAGGTGCAGTTTCACTGCATGACGTGCATGGGACATGGTTAGAGCCTTGGTCATGGTTCTAGAGGTTGGATACTTGTTGAATAGATCTAGCTTAGCACGTCAGGAGGGAGGCGGCGATTAGGGAAGGAGAGAGCCGGCTGGAGATCGATTAGGGAAGGCCATCGGCGATCGTGGGGCGCGACTTCTTCCAACTTTTTTTTATTGAAACTTCATCCAGCGGCTATTAATCTATGATGAGTCTGATCTAATGGATAAAAATTACTAATCTCTAGGATTAACGTGGAGGTAGGATGGGAGTCTCCAATTAGTAAATATAAGATTTTATACCACGTTTGAAATTCAAATAACAAATAGAAAACATAAAACATAAAACTAAAAATAAATAAATAAAAAGATAAAGAAAAGAGGAGAGAGGCTTACCAATCCGAACCAGATGGAGCCGCTCAGGAGCAGCCCAGCACCACCCATGCGCTAACCCAGCCCAACCCAAGTACCATTTCGATATAAAAACAGAAGAAAAATGTCTTCGTCTTCCTCCGCACGGTCAAAAACGCGATGGAGCAGCTCCGCCACGTCCTCGCCAACTCCTTGGACCGTGTCAACCTCACGCGGACCTCCTAGCGTGGAATACAAGCTTTGACGCGACCTTATCATCCAAAACTGGAGGGCTTTGTTCCCACTTGACGTGTCGATGTCGCCTTCATATCTTAGCCATTGCCGATGTTGAAATGATGAATCCAACCTTGCCGTGAGCTTTAAAGGTACCCATAGAAGCATCCTGATGTCCTTGATTTTTGCTGCCATCTCAATCTCTCGCTAGTCCTGATCTCTTTCTCTCAAAAACACTAAAACCCTAATAGGAGCTCTCTTCGGCTAGCCACCGATTGAAGCCATCCCGGGGTCCGTGGAGTTTCTCTAGAGGTGCGTCGTGGCGTGTTGATCATCTAGAAGGATCCAAGCATCGAGGGGAGATCAAAATTGGATTAATTTTCATTCCCTTCCAAAGCTTATCGTTTGTGTCGGTGAAGTTGAGCTCGCCTCCACATACGATCGATGTTGTAGACCATATATTGAGCCTTCTAGTGAGCTTGCGCTTCTTCTAGCTCTTTATTGCATCTTAATCATGCTTGTAGCTAGCGTTGGCCAGTTGGATGGAATGCGTCGCCGTAGTAGAGCTCGTCGGAGCTAGCTCTGGTGACCAAAACCAAGAAACACCACCAACAACTTAATCGGTGTAAAGTGAGGTTTCGAATAGGCCTAATTAAAAAGTCCCTAGACATCTGAATCGTCATCGCCGCCATGCACCGGCTCGCCGGTGTTCAGTTGACCGAAGTGGTGACGTGGTCGGTGGGATCCATCGGCATGTTTGACCTGGTCGTTTCCCTGTGGCAGCTGACTTGCCCATAGGATCCACCGGTTAGTCCCTGTAGGTAGGTTTAACTCGGTACAAAAAAGTATCCCCTAGTTAAATTCAAATTCCAGAAATTGTACAGAACTTTGCAAATTGAATAAAATTCATTTTATCTAGAAAAATATAAATAAGATATCAAAATGTTCAAAAAAATAATATATATCCACTAAAAATATAATATCATATTTTGAATAAAGATGCAAATCCACTTATTTAGTAAACCCTATTATGCCTTTTCTCTTATTCTAAATTCCAAGAAAATTAAATAATAAGAAGTAGTATATTCTTACATATGGAATAATACCTTTAAAACTCAAGAACATATTAAATATAATTTTTATTTATCATATTATCACTATGATCGCAATTATTAAGGATTTAACCCTAAAATGCCTTTGTCCTAATTCTTATCTTCTAAAAATATTAGAAATTTAAGAAGAATGTAAAAAGCCCATAAAACTTGTGTTCGTAAGTTGTTTCTCAAATTTAGACTTTACTCAACAAGTTATTTCATTAAAGTAATAAGAAATAATTTGAAACCCTAATTAACTAGTCATATGTGAAACCCTAATTTAATTATTACTTCAAAATATAATTAAAAAATCCTAGTCAAATATTAAAAGTTATCATCTTATATTAGCAACTAGTTTTAGACCTTTACCAATCAAGATAAATTTATGTTCATGGCTTCATTCTCTAATAGAATTATACAAGTTCCAAATACAATGAAAATGGTAAAGCAATGTTTTCATCCTTAATAATTTATATAATCAAGTAAAATAAAATTAATGAGAACCCTATTTGTGTAATAAACTTGTGATCCACTCATAAACTATCATGCATTGTCATAATGTAGTTAATCTATTCTTATATATTGTTTGATGTTCTTCTAACAAATGTTTACAAGTACCATATGCAAACCTCAAGGTGCTAATATCATGTCCTCAACCTCAATCACCGACCCTTGGTGTAACACTACTAAGATCAATTGTTATAGTAAACATGGGTATAAATTTCAATGTACTTTACCTTGAGGACTCATGCTCAATAAAAACATGCAATTACTATATGATCCTTAATTTGATTCCTTATATGTTACGTTCAATATCTATTCATTGGTCAACTGAGAATAATAGTAAACACAAGAAGCAACTTAATCCTATTGAAGTACCTATTATTCCTAACATAACATGTTCTTAAAAAGTTATTCTTTTGAAGTAAATATCTAGTAGACATTGAAATACCTTTTACATGACCTATGAACAATTGTCCTTTTGTATGATAAAGCTATAGCTCAACAATTGTTATTTTTTTATGCAACTTGTAAGAGATGCTAAGTTAACCAAAACCCTAATAAGAATCCTGTTTTTCAAACTAGTCTAAAAGTGCAACACAACTTAAAAGATTCATTACAACTCGCTAATCCTAAATCATCAAGGCTAGGATATGCTTACAGCGATTGCGTCTCATATTTATGCATATAGCATATTTGTCGGTCCTTTAAACATTGTCCTAACCTGATGAAGATACTATTTCGGAATTTGGAGTTACCACATCTCGAAGTTTTTGCCTGCATAATCTTGCAGTTAAGACATGCAAGTTCAACTCTTTCTCATGCCATTGATTATTTTTTATCAAACTACTTGCAACGTACTATTCATATCATTACTCCACTTAAACGCAAGCTATTAATTTTAGAATTATAAATATGACTATGTGGTGGGTGATGGAACCATGGTTTGTGTTGATGGTGGAGGTTCCATTGCAACTGGGAATCTTCTATCTCTAAATAGGAACTCCCCACTATATGATTTTCCTGGCTTGCCGTGCAGCCACGTCACCCCTTTTTATGTCCTACCGCGTGCAGTCGGGGCGTCGCGCCTAGCTTCACCAGTTCACGTCCCTTCGTGCCTCTACCAATTCACGCACAAACCAATTATTGCATTGTCCTACGACTTTCTGGTACATAGCTATAGTTAGTGCATGATGCACATATTCTATTATACCGAACTTGTTGAATATACTCGAACTCACCCTTCCCTCTTGAACCCCCTACTTAGATTGGGAGTCACCGAAGAAGGATCAGCCGTGGAACTTGAATAGGAAGGACTCAACCACTACATGAGGTAGAACACAATTAGTGAAGCCAAAAGAGTCAACTTCTACATCAATCATGGTGGAAACTTAGAATAATAGTAGGAGGGAACCAATTCCCTAATCCTAGAACGTAAATAGCTAGAGTTCAGTCATAATTTCTTTAGCAAGACAAGTAACTCTATAGGTGTAGTTAGTGATAAATTTAGTCTACGAGTTATTCTTATGGATTTTTATTTACAGTTTTACCTTATTGTAATTAGAAGTTTGTGAAGATCTTCTATAACAAGTCAAAGTTATAATTTTATAGACATATCTTGGACTCACAATGTTTCTATTGTACCACTCTAAGGTATATAATACTAGTGGGAATGTGTTTCATTGGTGTTATGTCAACGAATTTGGGTACGATAACATTTAGTGATATGTTGGGTCACCGCAAGATGCAAGTGCATGGTTTTCACACCGAGCTACAGTGATCTCAACCATTTTCTCAAATTCGGAAATAACATTTTAAAGTTCTAAAAAATACAAAAAAATATAGACATGGATACATACATATGTGCTCTACATCTCCGAAAGTTTTTCTAAATACGTTGTATAGTTGGCTACCCAAGAATCATAAAAAAAAATCTTGTGGAAAAAAACTTTTAGTATGCAGATTACATATGATAGATGCAAGTAAACACTAGTCATATATATGGACTTGTCTAAAAATTTCATAATATTTAGTTAATATGCTTTATTTTCTATATGTTCAACTTTCTGTTTCTCTTTAAACACATGAATTACTCAAGTTTTATCAAGATCACCAAGTTAACTAGCGGCCCATTCCTTAACTTCTTTTAAAACATCAACGTTGAAATTTCAACCTTTTAAATTATTCCTAAATAATTTCATATTTTATGCAATTTACAAACATTAGACCAAGTAATGTACTATTTCACATAACCTATCTCCAAGGACCCATGTATTGTCAGATCAAAAAAAGGAGAATGGTTACTAATATTTCTAGAATCAACAAAGCGAGGGGTAGGTCTCATAATTCTCCAGTCAACCTAGTACATGAAGTCACGGGGTATTTGTCTTCCCAATTAGGGAAGCTCAAAACACAATCTAGTTTTATAAAAGTGGGATTGATCTGAATTGTTGGCCATGTGCATTTGCACGATTCTGAAATGGTAAAGGATTCAAACATGCCAAGGAAAGGAGGTGATCCAACCGCACCATCCATATCACGTATAACCTGTGCCAACCAAAGGAAGTTCTCTTAGCATTGACAACACAACTCAAGTTGTTGCCCTCCTAATTTATTCCTATCAAAAACCCTTTTAATGAAGTTAAAAATAACACCAATTAGAACCAGAAAATTATTGTCATGAGAAGTTATAGACAATTCATCTAAGAAAGCTTTCTCTTCAGGCTGTGCATCGCCATTAATGCATAAACTATTATCAAATTCCAGTGAAAATCATAACTTTTAACTAAAGCAGTGCTCTCACAAAATATTCTCCGATTTCATATTTGATAAAATCAAGATTATTTTTATTGAAACCCACTAAAATTTCTCCTGACTCGCCACTGAGGGCCAAGTAAATTTTGTTTGGTTCATGGACAATAGGGCGTTTTTTAAGTCATATATATGTACTTGTCTAAATATTTCATACTATTTAGTTAATATGCCGCATTTTTCTATATGTTCAATTTTGTGTTTCTCTTTAAACACGGGAATTACTCAAGTTTTATCAAGATCACCAAGTTGTAACATCCCAGGTTTAGAGGCTACAAAAAGAGAGAATACAGATGTGTGCATTGAATTCATGCATAGAAAATCCGGGAAAATTTTGCTCTTTCAAATAAAACTTGTCACAGTAACTGAAGTTTCAATTGACTTGATGGAATTGAAGTAGCATCAAGACAAGCGCTAAAAACCTCAATGTGACCTTTGCTAAAACCATATTTTGGGTAGACATAATTTGATCCATATGTTGGATCAAATGGAACTAGAACTACTACACAACACTTTAAGTGAGGATAAAATATCAAATCCTATAAAGGATCATAACATGGTATTCCTTACAACAACAACATCTTCTTTAAGAATCAAACTCTAACTTATTAACACTTAAAAGATAGCAACTATCTTTGTGTGTAATTTAATTCACTTCGAAACTTATTACCAAATATGGTAAACCACAAGGTCTAAATTTCATAAAAGCCACACATTATTACTTAAATCATAACTTACTAAATTTATGGAATAACACAAAACTAAATTTGTTTACATTATAAATTATAGTTCAAACTATTTTAATAAAATTAAGTATGAGTATTTTGAAACTCATATGGTCATGCCTTGGTGGAATCAAACATGACCATCCAAAATTGGGGCATAACCTTTATCTTTAACATTTTCAACACAATTATAATTTGGAGACACTCACACATGATATAGTGCCTCATTGATGTCTACGCACACTTCTATTCCTGTAAACAGTGTTGGGCCTCCAAGAGCAGAGGTTCGTAGAACAGCAGCAAGTTTCACTTAAGTGAATCACCCAAGGTTTATCGAACTCAGGGAGGTAGAGGTCAAAGGTATCCCTCTCAAGCAACCCTGCAATTAAGATACAAGAAGTCTCTTGTATCCCCAACACACCTAATACACTTGTCAGATGTATAGGTGCACTAGTTCGGCGAAGAGATAGTGAAATACAAGTAATATGGATGATTATAAGTAGTAATTGCAATCTGAAATAAAAATAGCAGCAAGCGAACATGTAGCAGAACTTGTTGGAAACGGTGTTTCAATGCTTAGAAACAAGGCCTAGGGATCATACTTTCACTAGTGGACACTCTCAATAATGATCACATAATTGAATAAATAAATGTTACTCTCAAACACTCTCTTGTTGGATAACAAACACCATTCATTGTGTAGGGCTGCAAAAGCACACCTCAAGCCGGAGTAAACAAGCTCCACAATGTCATAAAGGAATCACACACGATGCGCACACTGTCACCATCACACGGTGGAGAGTGACTCCGGAGTTCATATTAAAGTAACCTCTAGAGTGCATAATAAACAAGAGTAACATCTACATATTCAACTAGATTACAAAGCTCATGGTCACATAAAGATCACACCATGGGAGAGAGAGATGAACCACATAGCTACCGGTAGAGCCCTCAGCCTCAGGGGAGAACTACTCCCTCCTCATCATGGGAGTCAGCAGCGGCGATGAAAATGGCGGTGGTGTCGATGGAGATGACTCCTGGGGCAATTCCCCGTCCCGGCGGCGTGCCGGAACAGAGATTCTGTCCCCCGAAACTTGTCGTCGATGGCGGCGGCGCTGCGGAACCGTTGGTGGAATATGACTGGATGATCTAGGGTTTTCGCTCTGGGGCAATATATAGGCGAAGGGGCGGCATCGGTGGAGTCCCGAGGGGCCCACCTCACCTGGCGGCGCGACAGAAGGTGGGGCCGCGCCACCCTATGAGGTGGCCAGCTCGTGGCCCCCCTTCGTCTCTCCTTCGGACTCCGTGAAGCTTCTGGAAAAATAGGGACGTGGCCTTTTGTTTCGCGCAATTCCGAGAATATTCGCAGAAGTAATTTTCTGGAACCAAAAACAGCAGAAAACAGGAACTGGCACTTCGGCATCTTGTTAATAGGTTAGTCCCGGAAAATGCATAAAAATGATATAAAGTGTATATAAAACATGTAGGTATTGTCATAAAACTAGCATGGAACATAAGAAATTATAGATACGTTGAAGACATATCACTCATCCACAATAAGAAAACCATCCACAAGACATTTAGTAACAAATGCCACTTGGCTATCCAAAAATAAATCATACGAGAGGATAATACTCATGCCGCATAGGATGAAATTATCTACATAGATTGCCTCCTCAGCTATGCCACCTCATGCTCAAAGGATTGCTATGGATGAGGGCATGACAATCAAGCATCTTGCTCATCAAACCAAAACAAGAGTCACCCACCTATGTGTCATCATACTAGAGCAAACCCAAGCCTATAAAAGGAGCCACACCCTTCATCCATTTGATCATCTTGTAGCATGATGCAAGGAAACCACTACATAGAGGCACTCCATACATTAGATAGGGACTAGGTGAAGCAGCTAGGAGGTGGAGGCATGCCACAAGATGCAGGTTTATCCGATTTCCTGAAGAACAAGCTACAAAAGATAACAAGGTAGAATTCCTAGGCAGACCATATATTTTTAAGATCATATCATCATATTTTGAGTAGAGCCCTAGGATGTGTCAAATTATTGAGAAGTGAGAGAAGTTACAATACTAACCATTGCCATGACCATACAAGAATACTAGAGAGGTACTAATCCTAGTTGTTCAAGTCAACATTTGATCTTGGAGGTGAGAACCCTATTCCAATAGAAATACCTTAGGAAACCATTTCCATAATCCTCACAACTTGGTATTGATCATAAACCCTAAGAATCTAGGATGAGTGTGATGAGAGTAATAATAAAGAGAGATTAGTGAGGATTGAATTGATCATGTCTAATGCATGATCATGCTTTGTAGATGTAGTACATAAGTTAAACTTTATTTAATAAGCAGATATTATCCATCACATGAAATAATAGGTAGACCACTAGTAATCAACTTTAGACCATTCTCATTATCAAGGATAGAAACCAATGAAGAACAACAAGACTTTGTTTATCCAAGCACTTGAGACAACCTTACTATTGTCTTGATCCAAGAATCCAATCAATGGTGAGGAAGAGTAACCCTAGTCAATAAAACATGGTGTCAACTCATACCCATAGCTTATGCCTATACCCCAACCCTAATGTGAGAATCACTTGGGATCTTAAGTAGAACACTACCACACCTCATGTCCACTTACGATTCCATTAGTGAAACATAAGCAAAACCCTAGACTATTCAACATTAGATCAACTCCACATAAAATACTAATCCCTAACTTGTGTATCATGGATCACAAGTATAAACCCAAGCCATATACACCCTAAGCTTAAACACCATTTTGGTGATTAGAGTTAAACCGATATCAAATTCTATTTTTCCTTCCAAGTGACTTGCTTAGTTAACCAAATAAAGTAGTGTTTTATAAATTGAACCACCATCTTAGAAAATGCATTAATTATGAGGAGCATAGGATTTTTCCTAAGTAATTCAAGCTAAAAGTTTACTAAAATAAGATAAGTGATTATAGAACTTATCCAACCATTTTTCTAAATCCCTAGAAAATATGAGCACATAAAATCATGACATGAATTATACTCTTAACTAGGGAACTAAGTAACAAGAATTCACTTGTAAATAATTTAGTTGCAAATGCGTACAAGAAAAAAACCCTAACTAAAACTTGGTAGTTAAAGATAACCTTCTGGAAAATAATTTGAATACTCCTAGGTCAATATTTTAAAACTAATATTGATTTAAAGATAAGTCCCAAAACTCAAATAGCAATTAAGAATCCAATATGTTAACCCCATATAAAATTATCCTAATATTTCACTATGGAATTTGGAATCACTTCATCACTTTTAGAAGGATTCCAAATAACAGAAACCTATAAATCAAAACAGAATTTAAATTTAATTCAAATAACAATAATGGAAACTGAAAACAGAAATAGAAAAGAGAAGAGAGAGGGGCTTACCTGGCAGGCCGCAACAGCCCAACACAGCAACCACCCGTGCCACCCAGGAGCAGCCCAGCACCATCTGAATGCAATGGCCCAGTCTAGCCCGCGTACCCCTTCGCTTAAATAGAAGAAAAGTGAAGCCATCGTCTTCTCCATGGTCGACAACGCGACAGAGATCGCCGGCCACGTCCCTCGTCGACGATAAGCTCGACATGGACGTCGCCAGCCATCTCAGAACCTCGCCGAATCTTTCTCGCGTTCGTCCTATCCTAAAGCATCACGATTCACGCTCGAAACCCTAACACGCATGACCGCCGCATCCTGGCCGCAAGTCGCCGATGCTCACCATCGATATATACCTCGCCGGGAGCTATAAATAGGAGAGGAGAACTGATGTCTACGCACGCTTCTATTCCTGTAGACAGTGTTGGGCCTCCAAGAGCAGAGGTTTGTAGAACAGCAGCAAGTTTCCCTTAAGTGGATCACCCAAGGTTTATCGAACTCAGGGAGGAAGAGGTCAAAGATATCCCTCTCAAGCAACCCCGCAACCACAAAGCAAGAAGTCTCTTGTGTCCCCAACACACCAAATACACTTGTCAGATGTATAGGTGCACTAGTTCGGCGAAGAGATAGTGAAATACAAGTAGTATGGATGTACATGAGTGGTAATAGCAATCTGAATAAAATATGGCAGCGAGTAAACATGCAACAAAATAGTAAACAAATGGAGATTCGATGCTTGGAAGCAAGGCCTAGGGATCCTGCTTTCACTAGTGGACACTCTCAACTTTGATCACATAATTAAACCACTCAACACTCTTTTGTTGGATGATGAACACCACTAATTGTGTAGGATTACACGAACCCTCAATGCCAGAGTTAACAAGCTCCACAATATTCGATATTCATGTTTAAATAACCTTAGAGTGCACGATAGATCAACACAACTAAACCAAGTACTAACATAGCATGCACACTGTTGATGGCGTGTAACTCACACGTTCGTTGGGAACCCCAAGAGGAAGGTATGATGCGCACAGCAGCAAGTTTTCCCTCAGAAAGAAACCAAGGTTTATCGAACCAGGAGGAGCCAAGAAGCACGTTGAAGGTTGATGGCGGCGGGATGTAGTGCGGCGCAACACCGGGGATTCCGGCGCCAACGTGGAACCCGCACAACACAACCAAAGTACTTTGCCCCAACGAAACAGTGAGGTTGTCAATCTCACCGGCTTGCTGTAACAAAGGATTAACCGTATTGTGTGGAAGATGATTGTTTGCAGAAAACAAGTAGAACAAGTATTGCAGTAGATTGTATTTAAGTAAAGAGAATTGGACCGGGGTCCACAGTTCACTAGAGGTGTCTCTCCCATAAGACAAACAGCATGTTGGGTGAACAAATTACAGTTGGGCAATTGACAAATAAAGAGAGCATGACCATGCACATACATATCATGATGAGTATTGTGAGATTTAATTGGGCATTACGACAAAGTACATAGACCGCCATCCAACCGCATCTATGCCTAAAAAGTCCACCTTCAGAGTTATCATCCGAACCCCTTCCAGTATTAAGTTGCAAAGCAACAGACAATTGCATTAAGTATGGTGCGTAATGTAATCAACAACTACATCCTTAGACATAGCATCAATGTTTTATCCCTAGTGGCAACAAAACAACACAACCTTAGAACTTTCTGTCACTCGTCCAGGTGTCAATGCAGGCATGAACCCACTATCGAGCATAAGTACTCCCTCTTGGAGTTACAAGCATCTACTTGGCCAGAGCATCTACTAGTAACGGAGAGCATGCAAGATCATAAATAACACATAGGTATAACTTTGATAATCAACATAACAAGTATTCTCTATTCATCGGATCCCAACAAACGCAACATATAGAATTACATATAGATGATCTTGATCATGTTAGGCAGCTCACAAGATCCGACAATGATAGCACAATGGGGAGAAGACAACCATCTAGCTACTGCTATGGACCCATAGTCCAGGGGTAGACTACTCACACATCACACCGGAGGCGACCATGGCGGTGTAGAGTCCTCCGGGAGATGATTCCCCTCTCCGGCAGGGTGCCGGAGGCGATCTCCTCGGATCCCCGAGATGGGATCGGCGTTGGCGGCGTCTCCGGAAGGTTTTCCGTATCGTGGCTCTCGGTACCGGGGGTTTCGTCACGGAGGCTATTTGTAGGCGGAAGGGCAGGTCAAGAGGCGGCACGGGGGCCCCACACCACGGGCCGCGCGGCCAAGGGGGGGCCGCGCTGCCCTAGGGTGTGGCCCCTCGTGGCCCCTCTTCGTCTCTCCTTCGGACTTCCGGAAGCTTCGTGGAAAAATAGGCCCCGGGCTTTGATTTCGTCCAATTCCGAGAATATTTCCTTACTAGGATTTCGAAACCAAAAACAGCAGAAAACAACGAATCGGCACTTCGGCATCTTGTTAATAGGTTAGTTCCGGAAAATGCACGAATATGACATAAAGTGTGCATAAAACATGTAGATAACATCAATAATGTGGCATGGAACATAAGAAATTATCGATACGTCGGAGACGTATCAGCATCCCCAAGCTTAGTTCTCGCTCGTCCCGAGCAGGTAAAACGATAACACGGATAATTTCTGGAGTGACATGCCATCATAATCTTGATCATACTATTTGTAAAGCATATGTAGTGAATGCAGCGATCAAAACAATGTATATGACATGAGTAAACAAGTGAATCATATAGCAAAGACTTTTCATGAATAGCACTTCAAGACAAGCATCAATAAGTCTTGCATAAGAGTTAACTCATAAAGCAATAATTCAAAGTAAAGGTATTGAAGCAACACAAAAGAAGATTAAGTTTCAGCGGTTGCTTTCAACTTGTAACATGTATATCTCATGGATATTGTCAACATAGAGTAATATAATAAGTGCAATAAGCAAGTATGTAGGAATCAATGCACAGTTCACACAAGTGTTTGCTTCTTGAGGTGGAGAGAAATAGGTGAACTGACTCAACATTGAAAGTAAAAGAAAGGTCCTCATAGAGGAAAAAGCATCGATTGCTATATTTGTGCTAGAGCTTTGATTTTGAAAACATGAAACAATTTTGTCAACGGTAGTAATAAAGCATATGCATCATGTAAATTATATCTTATAAGTTGCAAGCCTCATGCATAGTGTACCAATAGTGCCCGCACCTTGTCCTAATTAGCTTGGACTACCTGGATTATCACCGCAATACATATGCTTTCACCAAGTATCACAAAGGGGTACCTCTATGCCGCCTGTACAAAGGTCTAAGGAGAAAGCTCGCATTTGGATTTCTCGCTTTTGATTATTCTCAACTTAGACATCCATACCGGGACAACATAGACAACAGATAATGGACTCCTCTTTTAATGCTTAAGCATTCAACAACAATTAATTCTTTTCTCATTAGAGATTTGAGGATATTTGTCCAAAACTGAAACTTCCACCATGGATCATGGCTTTAGTTAGCGGCCCAATGTTCTTCTCTAACAATATGCATGCTCAAACCATTCAACTCAGTGTAGATCGCCCTTACTTCAGACAAGACGAACATGCATAGCAACTCACATGAAATTCAACAATGAAAAGTTGATGGCGTCCCCAGTAAACCTGGTTATCGCACAACAAGCAACTTAATAAGAGATAAAGTGCATAATTACATATTCAATACCACAATAGTTTTTAAGCTATTTGTCCCATGAGCTATATATTGCAAAGGTGAATGATGGAATTTTAAAGGTAGCACTCAAGCAATTTACTTTGGAATGGCGGAAAATACCATGTAGTAGGTAGGTATGGTGGACACAAATGGCATAGTGGTTGGCTCAAGTATTTTGGATGCATGAGAAGTATTCCCTCTCGATACAAGGTTTAGGCTAGCAAGGCTTATTTGAAACAAACACAAGGATGAACCGGTGCAGCAAAACTCACATAAAAGACATATTGAAAACATTATAAGACTCTACACCGTCTTCCTTGTTGTTCAAACTCAATACTAGAAATTATCTAGACCTTAGAGAAACCAAATATGCAAACCAAATTTTAGCATGCTCTATGTATTTCTTCATTAATGGGTGCAAAGCATATGATGCAAGAGCTTAAACATGAGCACAACAATTGCCAAGTATCACATTACCCAAGACATTTATAGCAATTACTACATGTATCATTTTCCAATTCCAACCATATAACAATTTAACGAAGGAGAAACTTCGCCATGAATACTATGAGTAGAAACCAAGGACATACTTGTCCATATGCTACAGCGGAGCGTGTCTCTCTCCCATAAAGTGAATGCTAGGATCCATTTTATTCAAACAAAATAAAAAACAAAAACAAACCGACGCTCCAAGAAAAAGCACAGAAGATGTGATGGAATAAAAATATAGTTTCAGGGGAGGAACCTGATAGTGTTGTCGATGAAGAAGGGGATGCCTTGGGCATCCCCAAGCTTAGACGCTTGAGTCTTCTTAATATATGCAGGGGTGAACCACCGGGGCATCCCCAAGCTTAGAGCTTTCACTCTCCTTGATCATGTTGCATCATACTCCTCTCTTGATCCTTGAAAACTTCCTCCACACCAAACTCGAAACAACTCATTAGAGGGTTAGTGCACAATATAAATTAACATGTTCAGAGGTGACACAATCATTCTTAACACTTCTGGACATTGCATAATGCTACTGGACATTAGTGGATCAAAGAAATTCATCCAACATAGCAAAAGAGGCAATGCGAAATAAAAGGCAGAATCTGTCAAAACAGAACAGTTCGTATTGACGAATTTTAAAATGGCACCAGACTTGCTCAAATGAAAATGCCCAAATTGAATGAAAGTTGCATACATATCTGAGGATCATGCACGTAAATTGGCTTAATTTTCTGAGTTACCTACAGGGAGGTGGACCCAGATTCGTGACAGCAAAGAAATCTGGAACTGTGCAGTAATCCAAATCTAGTACTTACTTTTCTATCAACGGCTTAACTTGGCACAACAAAACACAAAACTAAGATAAGGAGAGGTTGCTACAGTAGTAAACAACTTCCAAGACACAAAATAAAAACAAAGTACTGTAGGTAAAAACATGGGTTGTCTCCCATAAGCGCTTTTCTTTAACGCCTTTCAGCCTAGGCGCAGAAAGTGTGCATCAAGTATTATCAAGAGACGAAGTGTCAACATCATAATTTGTTCTCATAATAGAATCAAAAGGGTACTTCATTCTCTTTCTAGGGAAGTGTTCCATACCTTTCTTGAGAGGAAATTGATATTTTATATTACCTTCCTTCATATCAATGGTAGCACCAACAGTTCGAAGAAAAGGTCTTCCCAATATAATTGGACAAGATGCATTGCATTCAATATCCAAGACAACAAAATCAACGGGAACAAGGTTATTATTAACGGTAATGCGAACATTATCAACCTTACCCAAAGGTTTCTTTGTAGAATGATCAGCAAGATTAACATCCAAATAACAATTTTTCAGCGGTGGCAAGTCAAGCATATTATAAATTTTCTTAGGCATAACAGAAATACTTGCACCAAGATCACATAAAGCATTACAATCAAAATCTTTAACCTTCATCTTAATAATGGGCTCCCAACCATCTTCTAGCTTTTTAGGAATAGAGGCTTCGCGCTCTAGTTTCTCTTCTCTAGCTTTTATGAGAGCATTTGTAATATGATGTGTAAAAGCCAAATTTATAGCACTAGCATTAGGACTTTTGGCAAGTTTTTGCAAGAACTTTATAACTTCAGAGATGTGGCAATCATCAAAATTCAAACCATTATAATCTAAAGCAATGGGATCATCATCCCTAATGTTGGAAAAAATTTCAGCAGCTTTACCACAGGCAGTTTCAGCAATTTTAGCAGTTTCAGGCAGTTTTTCGCGCTTTGCATTAGAAGTGGAAACATTGCTAACACCAATTCTTTTATTAGTATTAGTAGGAGGTGCAGCAACATGTGTAGCATTAGCATTACTAGTGGTGGTAATAGTCCAAACTTTAGCTACATTCTTCTCTTTAGCTAGTTTTTCATTTTCTTCTCTATCCCACCTAGCACGCAGCTCAGCCATTAATCTTATATTCTCATTAATTCTAACTTGGATGGCATTTGCTGTAGTAACAATTTTATTATGATGATTTTCATTAGGCAAAACTTTCGATTTCAAAAGATCAACATCAGCAGCAAGACTATCAACTTTAGAAGCAAGTATATCAATTTTCCCGAGCTTTTCTTCAACAGATTTGTTAAAAGCAGTTTGTGTACTAATAAATTCTTTAAGCATGGCTTCAAGTCCAGGGGGTGAACTCCTATTATTGTTGTAAGAATTCCCATAAGAATTACCATAGCCGTTGCCATTATTATAAGGATATGGCCTATAGTTGTTACTAGAATTGTTCCGGTAAGCATTGTTGTTGAAATTATTATTTTTAATGAAGTTTAGATCAACATGTTCTTCTTGTGCAACCAATGAAGCTAATGGAACATTATTAGGATCAATATTAGTCCTATCATTCACAAGCATAGACATAATAGCATCAATCTTATCACTCAAGGAAGAGGTTTCTTCGACAGAATTTACCTTCTTACCTTGTGGAGCTCTTTCCGTGTGCCATTCAGAGTAGTTGATCATCATATTATCAAGAAGTTTTGTTGCTTCACCAAGAGTGATGGACATAAAGGTACCTCCAGCAGCTGAATCCAATAAATTCCGTGAAGAAAAATTTAGTCCTGCATAGAAGGTTTGGATGATCATCCAAGTAGTCAGTCCATGGGTTGGGCAATTTTTAACCAGAGATTTCATTCTTTCCCATGCTTGAGCAACATGTTCAGTATCTAATTGTTTAAAATTCATTATGCTACTCCTCAAAGATATAATTTTAGCAGGGGGATAATATCTACCAATAAAAGCATCCTTGCATTTAGTCCATGAATCAATACTATTCTTAGGCAGAGATAGCAACCAATCTTTAGCTCTTCCTCTTAATGAGAAAGGGAACAATTTTAGTTTAATAATATCACCATCTACATCTTTATATTTTTGCATTTCACATAGTTCAACAAAATTATTAAGATGGGCAGCAGCATCATCGAACTAACACCGGAAAATTGCTCTCGCATAACAAGATTCAGTAAAGCAGGTTTAATTTCAAAGAATTCTGTTGTAGTAGCAGGTGGAGCAATAGGTGTGCATAAGAAATCATTATTATTTGTGGTTGTGAAGTCACACAACTTAGTATTTTCAGGGTTGGCCATTTTAGCAACAGAAAATAAAGCAAACTAGATAAAGTAAATGCAAGTAAACTAATTTTTTTGTGTTTTCGATATAGCAAACAAGATAGCAAGTAAGGTAAAACTAGCAACTAATTTTTTTGTATTTTGATTTAGTGCAGCAAACAATGTAGTAAATAAAACTAAGCAAGACAAAAACAAAGTAAAGAGATTGAGAAGTGGAGACTCCCCTTGCAGCGTGTCTTGATCTCCCCGGCAACGGCGCCGTAAAATATGCTTGATGGCGTGTAACTCACACGTTCGTTGGGAACCCCAAGAGGAAGGTATGATGCGCACAGCAGCAAGTTTTCCCTCGAAAGAAACCAAGGTTTATCGAACCAGGAGGAGCCAAGAAGCACGTTGAAGGTTGATGGCGGCGGGATGTAGTGCGGCGCAACACCGGGGATTCCGGCGCCAACGTGGAACCCGCACAACGCAACCAAAGTACTTTGCCCCAACGAAACAGATGAGGTTGTCAATCTCACCGGCTTGCTGTAACAAAGGATTAACCGTATTGTGTGGAAGATGATTGTTTGCAGAAAACAAGTAGAACAAGTATTGCAAGTAGATTGTATTTCAAGTAAAGAGAATTGGACCGGGGTCCACAGCTCACTAGAGGTGTCTCTCCCATAAGGCAAACAAGCATGTTGGGTGAACAAATTACAGCTTGGGCAATTGACAAATAAAGAGAGCATGACCATGCACATACATATCATGATGAGTATTGTGAGATTTAATTGGGCATTACGACAAAGTACATAGACCGCCATCCAACCGCATCTATGCCTAAAAAGTCCACCTTCAGTGTTATCATCCGAACCCCTCCAAGTATTAAGTTGCAAAGCAACAGACAATTGCATTAAGTATGGTGCGTAATGTAATCAACAACTACATCCTTAGACATAGCATCAATGTTTTATCCCTAGTGGCAACAAGCACAACACAACCTTAGAACTTTCTCATCACCGTCCTGGTGTCAATGCAGGCATGAACCCACTATCGAGCATAAGTACTCCCTCTTGGAGTTACAAGCATCTACTTGGCCGGAGCATCTACTAGTAACGGAGAGCATGCAAGATCATAAATAACACATAGGTATAACTTTGATAATCAACATAACAAGTATTCTCTATTCATCGGATCCCAACAAACGCAACATATAGAATTACATATAGATGATCTTGATCATGTTAGGCAGCTCACAAGATCCGACAATGATAGCACAATGGGGAGAAGACAACCATCTAGCTACCGCTATGGACCCATAGTCCAGGGGTAGACTACTCACACATCACACCGGAGGCGACCATGGCGGTGTAGAGTCCTCCGGGAGATGATTCCCCTCTCCGGCAGGGTGCCGGAGGCGATCTCCCGGATCCCCCGAGATGGGATCGGCGTTGGCGGCGTCTCTGGAAGGTTTTCCGTATCGTGGCTCTCGGTACTGGGGGTTTCGTCACGGAGGCTATTTGTAGGCGGAAGGGCAGGTCAAGAGGCGGCACGGGGGCCCCACACCACAGGGCCGCGCGGCCAAGGGGGGCCGCGCCGCCCTAGGGTGTGGCCCCCTCGTGGCCCCTCTTCGTCTCTCCTTCGGACTTCTGGAAGCTTCGTGGAAAAATAGGCCCCTGGGCTTTGATTTCGTCCAATTCCGAGAATATTTCCTTACTAGGATTTCTGAAACCAAAAACAGCAGAAAATAGCAACTGGCACT
>NC_061510.1:63996245-64009441 GCF_022539505.1 Lolium rigidum | reverse complement strand
CAGCGCAGCCCTAAGTTGTTCCCGGCTCTACTGTGTTGCCCGTCGCTGCCCGCCGGTGGGTTTTGACCGCAACAGGCTCTAGATGATCTTGGTAAAAAAGTTTGTGCCCTCTATCCTTTTATTTGTGAACTTTGCCATAGAGCGGGTCATTTTAATTTTCAATGCTCCTCCAATGATAATTCGAACCCCATGAGTGCTGCAAATTTGTATTGTGATGATGAAATTACTCCTAATCAGCATGATGAACTTACTTTATTTTTGTGGTGTGAAGAGTTATCAAGAAAAATCTCTTTGTTACATATGAGTGATCTTGATATTGATGATGTCCTGCATGGGTGTTTTTCTTATTGCATTGATAATTGCCATACAAATACTTACATACAAAATACTTTAGAAGATGACACTTTGCCAAAATATGATAGGACCGCTGTGTGTTTTAAACTTATTAATGAAAAGGAGGAATCCTCCCAAGCTTCTTCTATTGTTTCTGGAAATAAATCAGGTTATGTGGAGGAGCCCCCCTTCAAGCCTCTTCCTCCTAAAGAAGGGAACGAGGAGAAGGAGGAGAAGAAGAAGAAGAAGAAGAAGAAGGGGAATAAAAAGAAAGAGGTAACATCATATCCCCGCATGTATGAGATAACGATAGGTAACCGTAAGTATGTTGCTCCTGATGATTATTATGATACTGAATCTGAATACAATGATCTTCCTATGCCCTTTACCTACATTAGTGATCATGATTTGAAAGAGCACACTACTTTTGATATTGCAAATCTCTGGGAATCTAATTCTGAAAATGATAATGTTAATAATTGCCATAGTATCAGTACTATCCATGCTTCCTCCCATAATGATATAGAAAGCTCTAATCTTGGGGATGAGGTGTTTGAAAATCCTTTTGCTACTGATCATTATATGTTTGATACATCTCCTTCTAGTAACAATGATGGTATGGTCACAGATGAACATACCGTGAAAGATAACTATTCTATTTCTTATGATGACACTGTGCCTCCAATCTTTGATGATTATTATAAAGAATGCTATGATATAGGTTATAACTATCCTTATGAAACTTGTCATAGTTATGATTGGATTGCCAAAAACAATTCCCTTAGTATGCAACTTGTTTACCATGTTCAAATTCTTGATAATGATCCTGCTCCAATTACTATTAATGAGAAGAATTCTTCTTATGCCAAAATTAATGATACTTTTATGCGTATGAACCATGATAAGAATGTTTTAAGTGATGGATATATTGTGGATTTCATCAATGATGCTACCGAAAGTTATTATGAGAGAGGGAAACATGGATATATGCATCTTAATAATATTAAGTTTCCCCTCTTTATGTTGAGAATTTTGAAGTTGCGCTTGTATTACCTTCTTATGCTTGTCACTTTGTCCTTCATAAATTTATTTGTGTACAAGATTCCTTTTCATAGGAAGTGGGTTAGGCTTAAATTTGTTTCATATTTGCTTCTTGATGCTCTCTTTTGCTTCAACTCTTATTTCTTGCGCGAGCATCATTAAAATTGCTGAGCCCATCTTAATGGCTATAAAGAAAGAACTTCTTGGGAGATGTTTTGGAACATGGGAGCATATGCTCCCTTTATTTTAAATTTCATCTTACACATATTTTGAATTTCAAAAAAATTGAAACAAAAAATTCGCAAAGTTGTTTCATAAAAAATGGACTTGTCATGTGACGTGTGTAAAAAAGACAAAACTCAGTGCTAAAAATAATGTTTTTTACAAGGTAAATTTTCTCTTTTACGAGACCACAAAAATATCAATTTTCCGAAACTTGAGGAATGCACATATATTATGGAGATGTACATGTAGAATTTTTTTTCAAAATTTTTCGACAACTCGAAATATAATTTTTCGGTATAGGGAGCATACGCACCCGGGAGCCGAATTGAATTTCCGGGGAGAGATAACCCATGTCTTTATTTTGCTACTGTTTTGTTGTGTCTTGGAAGTTTTTACTACTGTAGCAACCTCTCCTTATCTTTATTTTATTGCATTGTTGTGCCAAGTAAAGTCTTTGATAGTGGGGTTGATACTAGATTTGGATTACTACGCAGAAACAGATTTCTTTCTGTCACGAATTTGGGCAGGGTTCTCTGTAGGTAACTCAGAAAAATCTGCCAATTTACGTGCGTGATCCTCAGATATGTACGCAACTTTCATTCTATTTGAGCATTTTCATCTGAGCAAGTCCAGTGCCTCTAACAAATTCGTCTTTACGGACTGTTCTGTTTTGACAGATTCTGCCTTTTACTTCGCATTGCCTCTTTTGCTGTGTTGGATGGATTTCTTTGTTCCATTGACTTCCAATAGCTTTGGGCAATGTCCAGAACTGTTAAGAAATGATTGTGTTACCTCTGAACATGTGAATTTTTGATTATGCACTAACCCTCTAATGAGTTTGTTTCGAGTTTGGTGTGGAGGAAGTTTTCAAGGGTCAAGAGAGGAGAATGATATACTATGATCAAGAAGAGTGAAAAGTCTAAGCTTGGGGATGCCCCCGTGGTTCATCCCTGCATATTTTAAGAAGACTCAAGCATCTAAGCTTGGGGATGCCCAAGGCATCCCCTTCTTCATCGACAACTTATCAGGTCACCTCTAGTGAAACTATATTTTTATTCAGTCACATCTTATGTGCTTTACTTGGAGCGTCTGTTTGTTTTTGTTTGAATAAAATCGGATCCTAGCATTCTTTGTTTGGGAGAGAGACACGCTCCGCTATTTCGTATGAACACATATGTTCTTAGCTTTATTCTTAATGTTCATTGCGAAGGTTGAACTACTTCGTTCATTGTTATATGGTTGGAAACGGAAAATGCTACATGTGGTAATTGATATAATGTCTTGAATAATTTGATACTTGGCAATTGTTGTGCTCATATAGATCATGTTTAAGCTCTTGCATCATGTACTTTGCACCTATTAATGAAGAACTACATAGAGCTTGTTAAAATTTGGTTTGCATGATTGGTCTCTAGAGTCTTGATATTTTCTGGTTGAGGTGTTTGAACAACAAGGAGACGATGTAAAGTCTTATAATACTTACAATATGTTCATATGTGAGTCTTGCTGTACCATTTATACTTGATTTTGCTTCAAACAACCTTGCTAGCCTAGCCTTGTATTGAGAGGGATTCTTCTCGTGCATCCAAATCCTTGAGCCAAAAACTATGCCATTTGTGTCCACCATACCTACCTACCACATGGTATTTCTCTGCCATTCCAAAGTACATTACTTGAGTGCTACCTTTAAACTTCTATTCTTTGCCTTTACAATCCATAGCTCATGGGAAAATAGCCTTAAAAACTATTGTGGTGAAGAATATGTACTTATGTATCTTATTTCTTAATAAGTTGCTTGTTGAGCGGTAACCATGTTTCTGGGGACGCCATCAACTTTTACCTTTGTTGAATATCATGTGAGTTGCTATGCATGTTCGTCTTGTCTGAAGTAAGGGCAATTTTCATGATCAAATGGTTTGAGTATGCATATTGTTAGAGAAGAACATTGGGCCAATAACTAAAGCCATGAATCATGGTGGAAGTTTCAGTTTGGACGCAATTCCTCAATCTCTTATGAGAATATTATCTATTGTTAAATGCTTATGCATTAAAGAGGAGTCCATTATCTGTTGTCTATATTGTCCCGGTATGGATGTCTAAGTTGAGAATAATCAAAAGCGAGAAATCCATTGCGAACTTTCTCCTTAGACCTCTCGTACGAGCGGCATAGAGGTACCCCTTTGTGACACTTGGTTGAAACATATGCTATGCAATGATAATCCATGTTAATCCAAGCTAATTAGGACAAGGTGCGAGCACTATTGGTAATCTATGCATGAGGCTTGCAACTTATAGGATATCATATACATAACACATATGATTTATTACTACCGTTGACAAAATTGTTTCTATGTTTTCAAAATGAAAAGCTCTAGCACAAAAATAGTAATCCATGTTTTCCTCTGCGAAGGGCCATTCTTCTACTTTATTGTTGAGTCAGTTTACCTATTCTTTCTATCTTAAAAGCAAACACTTGTGTCAACTGTGTGCATTGATTCTTACATGTTTACCTATTGCACTTGTTATATTGCTTTATGTTGACAACTATCCATGAGATATACATGTTACAAGTTGAAAGCAATTGCTGAAACTTAATCATCCTTTGTGTTGCTTCAATGCCTTCTACTTTGAATCTATTGCTTTATGAGTAACTCTTATGCAAGTCCTATTGATGCTTGTCTTGAAAGTATTATTCATGAAAAGTCGTTGCTATATGATTCATTTGTTTACTCATTGTCTTCATCATTGCTTCGAATCGCTGCATTCATCTCATATGCTTTACAATAGTATGATCAAGATTATGTAAGTAGCATGTCACTACAGAAATTATTCTTTTTATCGTTTACCTACTCGAGGACGAGTAGGAACTAAGCTTGGGGATGCTTGATATGTCTCCAACGTATCTATAATTTCTGATGTTCCATGCTTGTTTTATGACAATACCTACATGTTTTGTTCACACTTTATATCGTTTTGATGCGTTTTCCGGAACTAACCTATTGACGAGATGCCGAAGGGCCAATTGCTGTTTTTTGCTGTTTTTGGTTTCAGAAATCCTACAAAGGAAATATTCTCGGAATCGGACGAAATCAATGCCCAACATCTTATTTTTCCCGGAACCTTCCAGAAAGTCAAAGGGGGACCAGAGGGGAGCCCTGGGGGCCCCACACGTGTGGGCGGCGCGGCCCGGGGGGCGCCCCCCCCCCTAGTGTGAGGAGGCCCCGTGGCCCCTCCGACTCCGCCTCTTCGCCTATAAGATGCCTCCTGACCTAAAACATCGACACGGATTGACGAAACACCGTAAAACCTTCCGGAGCCGCCGCCATCGCGAAACTCCAATTCGGGGGACGAAGTCTCTGTGCCGGCACCCTGCCGGGACGGGGAAGTGCCCCCGGAAGGCATCTCCACCGCCATCTTCACCGCCATCACTGTCTCCATGATGAGGAGGGAGTAATTCTCCCCCGAGGCTGAGGGCTCTACCGTAGCTATGTGTATCATCTCTCTCTTTGTGATCTAGTTGAATATCATCTATGTGTTACTCTGGTGATGTTATTAAAGTACTCTATTCCTCCTTCATGATGTAATGGTGATAGTGTGTGCATCATGTAGTACTTGGCGTAGGTTATGATTGTAATCTCTTGTAGATTATGAAGTTAACTATTACTATGATAGTATTGATGTGATCTATTCCTCCTTTCATAGTCTGTCGGTGACGGTGTGCATGCTATGTTAGTACTTGGTATAATTGCAATGATCTATCATGCACTCTAAGGTTATTTAAATATGAACATCGAATGTTGTGGAGCTTGTTAACTCCGGCATTGAGGTGCTCTCGCAGCCCTACACAACTAATGGTGTTTGTCATCCAACAAGAGAGTGTAGAGTGGTTTTGTTATGTGATCAATGTTGAGAGTGTCCACTAGTGAAAGTATGATCCCTAGGCCTTGTTTCCAAACATCGAATCTCCGTTTATTTATCGTTACATTTGCATGTTTATTCGCTGCCATATTTTATTCAGATTGCTATTACCACTCATATACATCCATACTACTTGTATTTCACTATCTCTTCACCGAACTAGTGCACCTATACATCCGACAAGTGTATTAGGTGTGTTGGGGACACAAGAGACTTCTTGTATCGTGATTGCAGGGTTGCTTGAGAGGGATATCTTTGACCTCTTCCTCCCTGAGTTCGATAAACCTTGGGTGATCCACTTAAGGGAAAACTTGTTGCTGTTCTACAAACCTTTGCTCTTGGAGGCCCAACACTGTCTACAGGAATAGAAGCGTGCGTAGACATCACTTCATAAGCATGTTTTTCTTTAGAACTATTTTTTAACAAGTCATTTTCCACTTTAGTGAGTTGATCAATTTGAGTTTGAACCATATGAAAATGTTTAACAAGCATCTTAACATCATTGGAGGTTCTCTCCACAATACCATGCAATTCACTAATAGCTCGAGAATTTTCCATTAAATGATTCTCTACTCTCATATTAAAATTATCTTGCTTAACAATATAATTATCAAACTCATCTAAGCATTGAGCAGGAGGTTTCGAATACGGAATATCTTCCCTAGTAAAGCGTTGAAGAGAGTGTACCTCAATCATGGATGAAGGGGAGTTATCTTACATAAATCTTCTATGGGAGGTAAATTCTTCACTTCTTCAGATTTAATACCTTTCTCCTTAAGAGACTTCTTGGCTTTCCTCATATCTTCATCATTTAATTTAATTAAACCCCTCTTCTTCAATATCGGTGTCGGGACTGGTTCAGGTGTAGTCCAATCATCATGATTCCGGCCTATTTTAGCCAATAATTCTTCATCTTCGTCTGGAGTTCTTTTCCTGAAAACACAACCAGCACAACTATCCAAATATGCTCTAGACTCGATGGTTAGTCACTATAAAATATATCAAGTAAATCATGCTTTTCCAAATCATGTCCAGGTCGAGCTCTGATAAGAGAGAAAAATCTTGCCCAAGCTTCAAGCAATTTCTCTCCATCTTCCTGGTCAAAGCTATAAATTTTCTGCAAAGCAATATGTTGAGCACTAGCAGGAAAGTATTTCCGAAAGAAAATATCAAGCAAACCACTTGGACTATCAATAGAACCAGGAGGCAAACTATTATACCAAGTTTTAGCATCATCCTTTAATGAGAAAGGAAAAAATTTAGCAACAAAATAAGTACGCAACTTGACATCATCAGAAAACAAGCTACTCAAAGTAGAAAGCTCATTCATGTGTTCTACATCACTTTCTTTTTCAGTACCACAAAAGGGTGTTTTCTCAACAATAGCTATATGAGATAGATCAAGAGAAAAATCATAATCCTTATCCTCAATGTTTATAGGAGATGTGGCAAATTTAGGACCAGGAGACAGTTTATATCTAACAGTATGTTGTGCAAGAAACTTTTTAATTTTACTTGCATCAGTAGTAGCATTGCATTTAACAATAAAATCATCATCAAGTTCCACATAATCCTCATCAGGATCATCACTAGAGTATTCAACAGACTCAGGTGAATTAACAAGTGTAGCAGCATTTTCATTAGGAGTTTCAGCATTTTCAATTTGTCTAGACCTAGCAATTGTAGCATCTAGAAAAGATCCTAATGAACCATCATTATCAAGCACAGTAGAAGCATCATCAAAATTATAAGAGTTCTCAGATTCAGCAGAAATACCAGCATGTGAAGCTTGTGGTGGTGAAACAAGTTGACTTATCACAGATGGTGAATCAAGAGCAGCAGAGGTACTCAGAGTTGTACCTTTTTTGTAGTGGATGGTAATATGGCGACTTTAGTATCGCGAGGTTTACCCGTGATGGAGAATTTCCAGCGAACAATATCAATCCAAGTGAACTTGCAAATAAAGCTATGCTCCCCGGCAACGGCGCCAGAAAATAGTCTTGATGACCCACAAGTATAGGGGATCGCAACAGTCTTCGCGGGAAGTAAAACCCAATTTATTGATTCGACACATGGGGAGACAAAGAATACTTGAAAGCCTTAACAGCGGAGTTGTCAATTCAGCTGCACCTGGAAACAGACTTGCTCGCAAGAGTTTATCGGTAGTAATAGTTTTATAGCGAGTAGCAGTAGTGAAATATCAGCAGCAGAGTAATAAAGACAGCAGTAGTGATTATAGTAAACGGCAGGATTAAAATACTGTAGGCACAGGGATGGATGAACGGGCGTTGCATGGATGAGAGAAACTCATGTAACAATCAAGATAGGGCATTTGCAGATAATAATAATAAAACGGTATCCAAGTACTGATCAATCAATAGGCATGTGTTCCATATTTAGTCGTACGTGCTCGCAATGAGAAACTTGCACAACATCTTTTGTCCTACCAGCCGGTGGCAGCCGGGCCTCTAGGGAATCTACTAGAAATTAAGGTACTCCTTTTAATAGAGCACCGGAGCAAAGCATTAACACTCCGTGAACACATGTGATCCTCATATCACCGCCTTCCCCTCCGGTTGTCCTAATTTCTATCACTTTGGGGCCTCGGGTTCCGGACGGCAACATGTGTATACAACTTGCAGGTAAGATCATAAAACAATGAATATCATCATGAAACAATAACATGTTCAGATATGAGATCATGGCACTCGGGCCCTAGTGACAAGCATTAAGCATAACAAGTTGCAACAATATCATAAAAGTACCAATTACGGATACTAGGCACTATGCCCTAACAATCTTATGCTATTACATGACCAATCTCATCCAATCCCTACCATCCCCTTCAGCCTACAGCTGGGGAATTACTCACACATGGATGGGGGAAACATGGCTGGTCGATGGAGAGGCGTCGGTGGTGATGATGGCGATGATCTCCTCCAATTCCCCGTCCCGGCGAGGTGCCAGAACAGAGTTTCTGGTCCCGAGACAGAGTTTCGCGATGGCGGCGGTGTTCTGGATGGTTTCTGGCGACTTCGACTTCTCTTCTCGCGTTTTTAGATCGAAACCCTTAAATAGTCCAGAGGGGGCGTCAGAGGCTGGCCGAGGCAGCCTCACCATAGGGCGGCGCGCCCCCCTCCTAGGCCGCGCCGGCCCATGGTGTGGGGGCCGTGGGCCCCCCTGGCCTGCCCTTCTGGCTCCGTGAATCTTCTGGAAAAATAAGCCCTTTGACATAAATTCCGGGGATTTTCCTAAAAGTTGAATTTCTGCACAAAAACGAGACACCAGGGCAATTCTGCTGAAAACAGTGTTAGTCTGTGTTAGTTGTATCCAAAATACACAATTAGAGGCAAAACAATAGCAAAAGTGTTCGGGAAAGTAGATACGTTTTGGACGTATCATCGACCCTTATCCCCGCCAGTTTTTCGCTGCGCCGCGGTATTTGGGCACCCCGGCGCCGCTGAAGTCTAGTGCGCCAATGGAAAATAGCATCGGGGTGTGATGTCTACGCACGCTTCTATTCCTGTAGACAGTGTTGGGCCTACAAGAGCAGAGGTTTGTAGAACAGCAGCAAGTTTCCCTTAAGTGAATCACCCAAGGTTTATCGAACTCAGGGAGGTAGAGGTGATGGCGTGTAACTCACACGTTCGTTGGGAACCCCAAGAGGAAGGTATGATGCGCACAGCAGCAAGTTTTCCCTCAGAAAGAAACCAAGGTTTATCGAACCAGGAGGAGCCAAGAAGCACGTTGAAGGTTGATGGCGGCGGGATGTAGTGCGGCACAACACCAGGGATTCCGGCGCCAACGTGGAACCTGCACAACACAACCAAAGTACTTTGCCCCAATGAAACAGTGAGGTTGTCAATCTCACCGGCTTGCTGTAACAAAGGATTAACCATATTGTGTGGAAGATGATTGTTTGCGAGAAAACGAGTAGAACAAGTATTGCGGTAGATTGTATTTCGAGTAAAGAGAATTGGACCGGGGTCCACAGTTCACTAGAGGTGTCTCTCCCATAAGATAAACGAGCATGTTGGGTGAACAAATTACGGTTGGGCAATTGACAAATAAAGAGGGCATGACCATGCACATACATATCATGATGAGTATAGTGAGATTTAATTGGGCATTACGACAAAGTACATAGACCGCCATCCAAGCTGCATCTATGCCTAAAAAGTCCACCTTCGAGGTTATCATCCGAACCCCCTCCGGTATTAAGTTGCAAAGCAACGAGACAATTGCATTAAGTGTGGTGCGTAATGTAATCAACAACTACATCCTTAGACATAGCATCAATGTTTTATCCCTAGTGGCAACGAGCACAACACAACCTTAGAACTTTACGTCACTTGTCCCGGTGTCAATGCGGGCATGAACCCACTATCGAGCATAAATACTCCCTCTTGGAGTTACAAGCATCTACTTGGCCGGAGCATCTACTAGTAACGGAGAGCATGCAAGATCATAAACAACACATAGATATAACTTTGATAATCAACATAACAAGTATTCTCTATTCATCGGATCCCAACAAACGCAACATATAGGATTACATATAGATGATCTTGATCATGATAGGCAGCTCACAAGATCCGACAATGAAGCACAATGGGGAGAAGACAACCATCTAGCTACTTGCTATGGACCCATAGTCCAGGGGTAGACTACTCACACATCACACCGGAGGCGACCATGGCGGCGTAGAGTCCTCCGGGAGATGAATCACCTCTCCGGCAGGGTGCCGGAGGCGATCTCCTGGATCCCCCGAGATGGGATCGGCGGCGGCGTCTCTGGAAGGTTTTCCGTATCGTGGCTCTCGGTACTGGGGGTTTCATCACGGAGGCTATTTGTAGGCGGAAGGGCAGGTCAAGAGGCGGCACGAGGGCCCCACACCACAGGGCCGCGCGGCCAAGGGGGCCGCGCCGCCCTAGGGTGTGGCCCCCTCGTGGCCCCTCTTCGTCTCTCCTTCGGACTTCGGAAGCTTCGTGGCAAAATAGGACCACAGGCGTTGATTTCGTCCAATTCCGAGAATATTTCGTTACTAGGATTTCGAAACCAAAAACAGCGAGAAAACGACAGCGGCACTTCGGCATCTTGTTAATAGGTTAGTTCCGGAAAATGCACGAATATGACATAAAGTGTGCATAAAACATGTAGATAACATCAATAATGTGGCATGGAACATAAGAAATTATCGATACGTCGGAGACGTATCAGCATCCCCAAGCTTAGTTACTGCTCGTCCCGAGCGAGGTAAAACGATAACACGGATAATTTACTGGAGTGACATGCCATCATAATCTTGATCATACTATTTGTAAAGCATATGTAGTGAATGCAGCGATCAAAACAATGTATATGACATGAGTAAACAAGTGAATCATATAGCAAAGACTTTTCATGAATAGCACTTCAAGACAAGCATCAATAAGTCTTGCATAAGAGTTAACTCATAAAGCAATAATTCAAAGTAAAGGTATTGAAGCAACACAAAAGAAGATTAAGTTTCAGCGGTTGCTTTCAACTTATAACATGTATATCTCATGGATATTGTCAACATAGAGTAATATAACAAGTGCAATAAGCAAGTATGTAGGAATCAATGCACGAGTTCACACAAGTGTTTGCTTCTTGAGGTGGAGAGAAATAGGTGAACTGACTCAACATTGAAAGTAAAAGAATGGTCCTCCATAGAGGAAAAGCATCGATTGCTATATTTGTGCTAGAGCTTTGATTTTGAAAACATGAAACAATTTTGTCAACGGTAGTAATAAAGCATATGTATCATGTAAATTATATCTTACAAGTTGCAAGCCTCATGCATAGTATACTAATAGTGTCCGCACCTTGTCCTAATTAGCTTGGACTACCGGATCATCACAATGCACATGTTTTAACCAAGTGTCACAATGGGGTACCTCTATGCCGCTTTGTACAAAGGTCTAAGGAGAAAGCTCGCATTGGATTTCTCGCTATTGATTATTCTTCAACTTAGACATCCATACCGGGACAACATAGACAACGAGATAATGGACTCCTCTTTTATGCATAAGCATGTAACAACAATTAATAATTTTCTCATTTGAGATTGAGGATATATGTCCAAAACTGAAACTTCCACCATGGATCATGGCTTTAGTTAGCGGCCCAATGTTCTTCTCTAACAATATGCATGCTTAACCATAAGGTGGTAGATCGCTCTTACTTCGGACAATACAAACATGCATAGCAACTCACATGAAATTCAACAATGAATAGTTGATGGCGTCCCCGAGTGAACATGGTTATCGCACAACAAGCAACTTAATAAGAGATAAAGTGCATAATTACATATTCAATACCACAATAGTTTTTAAGCTATTTGTCCCATGAGCTATATATTGCAAAGGTGAATGGTGGAATTTTAAAGGTAGCACTCAAGCAATTTACTTTGGAATGGCGGAAAATACCATGTAGTAGGTGGGTATGGTGGACACAAATGGCATAGTGGTTGGCTCAAGTATTTTGGATGCATGAGAAGTATTCCCTCTCGATACAAGGTTTAGGCTAGCAAGGCTTATTTGAAACAAACACAAGGATGAACCGGTGCAGCAAAACTTACATAAAAGACATATTGAAAACATTATAAGACTCTACACCGTCTTCCTTGTTGTTCAAACTCAATACTAGAAATTATCTAGACCTTAGAGAAACCAAATATGCAAACCAAATTTTAGCATGCTCTATGTATTTCTTCATTAATGGGTGCAAAGCATATGATGCAAGAGCTTAATCATGAGCACAACAATTGCCAAGTATCACATTACCCAAGACATTTATAGCAATTACTACATGTATCATTTTCCAATTCCAACCATATAACAATTTAACGAAGAAGAAACTTCGCCATGAATACTATGAGTAGAAACTAAGGACATACTTGTCCATATGCTACAGCGGAGCGTGTCTCTCTCCCATAAAGTGAATGCTAGGATCCATTTTATTCAAACAAAACAAAAACAAAAACAAACCGACGCTCCAAGCAAAGCACATAAGATGTGATGGAATAAAAATATAGTTTCGGGGGAGGAACACGATAATGTTGTCGATGAAGAAGGGGATGCCTTGGGCATCCCCAAGCTTAAACAGCTTGAGTCTTCTTAGAATATGCAGGGGTGAACCACCGGGGCATCCCCAAGCTTAGAGCTTTCACTCTCCTTGATCATGTTGCATCATACTCCTCTCTTGATCCTTGAAAACTTCCTCCACACCAAACTCGAAACAACTCATTAGAGGGTTAGTGCACAATAAAAATTTAACATATTCAGGGGTGACACAATCATTCTTAACACTTCTGGACATTGCATAATGCTACTGGACATTAATGGATCAAAGAAATTCATCCAACATAGCAAAAGAGGCAATGCGAAATAAAAGGCAGAATCTGTCAAAACAGAACAGTTCGTATTGACGAATTTTAAAATGGCACCAGACTTGCTCAAATGAAAATGCCCAAATTGAATGAAAGCGTTAAAAAAAATTTTGGTCCCACACACACGTGTTTGGTGTTTGTTGAAGAAGAAGAAGAAGGGGGGGGGGGGGGGGGGGGGGGGGGGGGGGGGGGGGGGGGGGGGGGGGGGGTCTTCTGCTTCTGTGTTTCTGTTCTGCTTCTGTTTGATGTTCTTCTGCTTTGAAGT
>NC_061510.1:63934677-63996145 GCF_022539505.1 Lolium rigidum | reverse complement strand
TTCCCTCTCAATACGAGGCTTAGGCTAGCAAGGTTATTTGAAAGAAACACAAGCATGAACTGGTACAGCAAAACTCACATAAGAACATATTGCAAGCATTATAAGATTATACATTGTCTTCCTTGTTGTTCAAACACCTTTACCAGAAAATATCTAGACTCTAGAGAGACCACTCATGCAAGCCAAATTTTAACAAGCTCTATGTATTTCTTCACTAATAGGTGCAAAGTATATGATGCAAGAGCTTAATCATGAGCACAACAATTGCCAAGTATCAAGTTATTCAAGACATCATACCAATTACGACATGTAGCATTTCCCGTTTCCAACCATATAACAATTAACGAAGCAGTTTCAACCTTCGCCATGAAAATTAAAAGCTAAGAACACATGTGTTCATATGAACCAGCGAAGCGTGTCTCTCTCCCACACAAGCATTTATTCAAACAAAAACAGAAACAAAAACAAACAGACGCTCCAAGTAAAGTACATAAGATGTGACCGAATAAAAATATAGTTTCAAGAGAAGGAACCTGATAATTTTGTCGATGAAGAAGGGGATGCCTTGGGCATCCCCAAGCTTAGACGCTTGAGTCTTCTTGAAATATGCAGGGATGAACCACGGGGCATCCCCAAGCTTAGACTTTTCACTCTTCTTGATCATAGTATATCATCCTCCTCTCTTGACCCTTGAAAACTTCCTCCACACCAAACTCAAAACAACTCATTAGAGGGTTAGTGCATAATCAAAAATTCACATGTTCAGAGGTGACACAATCATTCTTAACACTTCTGGACATTGCCCAAAGCTACTGGAAGTTAATGGAACAAAGAAATCCACCCAACACAGCAAAAGAGGCAATGCGAAATAAAAGGCAGAATCTGTCAAAACAGAACAGTCCGTAAAGACGAATTTTAAAGAGGCACCAGACTTGATCAAATGAAAATGCTAAAATTGAATGAAAGTTGCGTACATATCTGAGGATCACACACAAAAATTGGCAGATTTTTCTGAGTTACCTACAGAGAATTCTGCCCAAATTTGTGACAGACAGAAATCTGTTTCTGCGCAGTAATCCAAATCTACTATCAACCTTTCTATCAAAGACTTTACTTGGCACAACAATGCAACAAAACTAAGATAAGAGAGGTTGCTACAGTAGTAACAACTTCCAAGACACAAATATAAAACAAAGGTACTGTAGCAAAATAAACACATGGGTTACCTCCCAAGAAGTTCTTTCTTTATAGCCATTAAGATGGGCTCAGCAGTTTTAATGATGTACTCGCAAGAAATAGTATTTGAAGCAAAAAAAAAGCATCAAGAGGCAAATTCAAAACAAATTTAAGCCTAGCATGCTTCCTATGCATAGGAATCTTGTACACAAATGAATTCATGAAGAACAAAGTGACAAGCATAAGAGGATAAAACACGAGTAACTTCAAAATTCTCAACATAAAGAGGGGAAACTTAATATTATTAAGATGCATATAACCATGTTTCCCTCTCTCATAATAACTTTCAGTAGCATCATTGATGAAATGCACAATATACCCATCACTTAAAACATTCTTATCATGGTTCATATGCATAGGAGTATCATTAATTTTGGCATAAGAAGAGTTCTTCTCATTAATAGTAATTGGAGCAAGATTATTATCAAGAATTTGAACATGGTAAACAAGTTGCATATTAAGGGAATTGTTTTTGGCAATCCAATCATAACTATGACAAGTTTCATAAGGATAGTTATAACCTATATCATAGCATTCTTTATAATAATCATTAAAGGTCGGAGGCACGAGTGTCATCATAAGAAATAGAATAGTTATCTTTCACGGTCGGTTTATCCGTGACCATACCATCATTGTTATTAGAAGGAGATGTATCAAACACATAATGATCAGTAGCAAAAGGATTTTCAAACACCTCTTCCCCAAGCTTAGAGCTTTCTATATCATTATGGGAGGAAGCATGGATAGTACCGATACTATGGTAATTATTAACATCATCATTTTCAGAATTAGTTTCCCAGAGATTTGCAATATCAAAAGTAGTGTGCTCTTTCAAATCATGATCACTAATGTAGGTAAAGGGCATAGGAAGATCGTTGTACTCAGATTCATTATCATAATAATCATCAGGAGCAAGATACTTACGGTTACCTATCGTTATCTCATACACGCGGGGATATGTTGTTACCTCTTTCTTTTTATTCCCCTTCTTCTTCTTCTTCTTCGTTCCTTCTTCTTCTTCTCCTTTTCCTCGTTCCCTTCTTTAGGAGGGAGAGGCTTGATGAGAGGCTTCTCCACATAACCTGCTTTATTTCCAGAAACAATAGAAGAAACTTGGGAGGATTCCTCCTTTTCATTAATAAGTTCAAAACACACAGCGGTCCTATCATATTTTGGCAAGGTGTCATCTTCTAAAATATTTTGTATGTAAGTATTTGTATGGCAATTATCAATGCAATAAGAAAAACACCCATGCAGGACATCATCAACATCAAGATCATTAATATCTAACAAAGAAATTTTTCTTGATAACTCTTCACACCACAAAAATAAAGTAAGTTCATCATGCTGATTAGGAGTAATTTCATCATCACAATACAAATTTGCAGCACTCATGGGGTTCAAATTATCATTGGAGGAGCATTGAAAATTAAAATGACCCACTCTATGGCAAAGTTCACAAATAAAAGGATAGAGGACACAAACTTTTTCACCAAGATCATCTAGCGCCCTAGACCACTTTCTAGTTTTTTCATTAGTATGATGGATACAATATTCATCTTCGATTTGATTAATTCCACAAGGTCTATGCATTCCACAAAAATTAACATGCTTATAGGAAATAGCATTCTTAGGAGTTTGAGCATGTTTATTGCAATCATTAACAACAATTTCATCCTTCATACAAGCCTCTTTAAAAGGTTCATGATATTTATCAAAATTCTTCCTAGGCAATTCAAAATGAGAGGCAAAAGCTTTATAAAGATTTGCAGCAACTTGGGAGTCAAGACCATAGGTAGCACTCATATTTCGAAATTTACCAGTATCCATAAAAGTTTCAATGCATTCATAATCATAGTTTATACCTGATTCTTTACCTTTGTCGTTCTCCCAATCTTCAGCGTTCTCCTGAATCCGGTTAAGAAGGTCCCATTTAAACTCTTCTTTATTGCGCGTGAATGATCCAGAACAAGCAGTATCCAAGCAAGGTTTTATCTTGAAAAGAAAGTCTTGCATAGAAATTATCAATGATGATATTACCAGGAAGCTCATGATTGGGGCATTTGAGCATTAAAGACTTCAATCTCTCCCATGCTTGGGCAATACTCTCTCCATCATGAGGCCAGAAATTATATATTCGGTTTTGGTCTTTGTGAATTTCACTTGGAGGATAGAATTTAGAATAAAATAGAGGCACAATATCCTTCCAATCAAGAGAATGCTCATCCTTCAGCAGTTTATACCAATGCGCCGCTTCACCAGACAACGACATAGAGAATAATTTCTTCTTCACTTCATCCATAGAGATACTCGCACACTTGAATAACCCGCATAATTCATGCAAAAACAGTAAATGATCTCCAGGATGGACAGTTCCATCCCCTTCATAGCGGTTATCCATAACACGTTCAATAATTTTCATAGGTATTTTATATGGAATACTTTTATGTAGGTGCATTTAAAATATCACAAGCATCATTAGAGTTATCGCGTATGGAAGATAAAGTATTATCAGAGCAAATTTTCTCCCTTAAAGATGGGAAGCTAAAAAGATCACAAAAACTAGCTTCCCCAAGCTTAGACTTCTCCATAGCATTAGCAGTAATTGCATTCATACTAATAACATCGCTACTAGTATGCAAATAAGGTTCCATAGGTTTTTTAATTTTCGCATCAAACAATTCTAAATCAGGAAAAAGATTAAAAAGCTCACCAAATTTTTTGTTGTTTTCCATTATGCCTAACTAGTGAAAATAAAAACAAGAAACAAAAAGTTGCAATTGCAGGATCTAAAGGAAATAGCTTCGAGCACTCACACACCAGCAACAGTGCTAGGAAATAGCTTAGTAGTCGGAGGATGTGAATACCTTTTACCTTACCTCCCCGGCAACGGCGCCAGAAAATAGCTTGATGTCTACGCACGCTTCTATTCCTGTAGACGGTGTTGGGCCTCCAAGAGCAGAGGTTTGTAGAACAGCAGCAAGTTTCCCTTAAGTGGATCACCCAAGGTTTATCGAACTCAGGGAGGAAGAGGTCAAAGATATCCCTCTCAAGCAACCCTGAAATCACAAAGCAAGAAGTCTCTTATGTCCCCAACACACCAAATACACTTGTCAGATGTATAGGTGCACTAGTTCGGCGAAGAGATAGTGAAATACAAGTAGTATGGATGTATATGAGTGGTAATAGCAATCTGAATAAAATATGGCAGCAAGTAAACATGCAACAAAACAGTAAACAAACGGAGATTCGATGCTTGGAAGCAAGGCCTAGGGATCCTGCTTTCACTAGTGGACACTCTCAACTTTGATCACATAATTAAACCACTCTACACTCTTTTGTTGGATGATGAACACCACTAATTGTGTAGGATTACACGAACCCTCAATGCCGGAGTTAACAAGCTCCACAATATTCGATATTCATGTTTAAATAACCTTAGAGTGCACGATAGATCAACACAACTAAACCAAGTACTAACATAGCATGCACACCTGTCACCATCACACTATGAAGGAGGAATAGATCACATCAATACTATCATAGCAATAGTTAACTTCATAATCTACAAGAGATTACGATCATAACCTACGCCAAGTACTACACGATGCACACACTTGTCACCATTACACCGTGGAGGAGGAATAGAGTACTTTAATAACATCACTAGAGTAGCACATAGATGATATTCAACTAGATCACATAAAGAGAGAGATGAACCACATAGCTACAGCGGAGCCCTCAGCCCCGGGGGTGAATTATTCCCTCCTCATCATGGAGACAGCGATGGCGGTGAAGATGGCGGTGGAGACAGCGGTGGAGATGACACCGGGGGCAATTCCCCGTCCCGGCAGGGTGCCGGAACAGAGACTTCTGTCCCCCGATTTGGAGTTTCGCGATGGCGGCGGCTCTGGAAGGTTTTCTCTGGTTTCGTCAATCTGTATAGGGTTTTCACGACGGAGAACTTAAGTAGGCGGAAGGGCAGCCTCGGAGGGGGCCTGGTGGGCCCACACAATAGGGGGGCGCGCCCCACCCCTTGGCCACGCCGCCCTGGCGTGTGGGGCCCCCCTGGCTCCTCTCCGGTACTTCTTCGATGCTCTGGAACCTTCCGGGAAATATAAGGTGCTGGGCATTAATTTCGTCCAATTCCGAGAATATTTCCTTACTAGGATTTCTGAAACCAAAAACAGCAGAAAACAGGAACTGGCACTTCGGCATCTCGTTAATAGTTTAGTTCCGGAAAACGTATCAAAACGATATAAAGTGTGCACAAAACATGTAGGTATTGTCATAAAACTAGCATGGAACATAAGAAATTATAGATACGTTTGAGACGTATCAAGAACCGCAGTGGAAGCCTTAATATTCGCCACCCCACCTCATCCTCTCCGACACTTCCTAGCTCCCATATTTGTCTGTTATTTGTCGCCGGCGTCAAGGAAGAACCGGACGATTGGAGCCACCCTAGACTCCGGCGAGTGGTCGAGGAGACGCACCTCATCGAGAGAAGCATCCAGGAGCAAGAAGGCATCAAGGGGAGCTCGGAGCATGTCGAATTTGGCCGTTCCCTTTCACCAGTGGTTGTTGGAGAAGTCGTCAATTCGCTCAGCTCCGGCCACCACTGCCTCCGTCGACCACACCATCATTCTTAGGGTGAGCTTGCGCATCTCTTGAACCCACTATTCCTTCCTAGCATCATTGCAGAGCGCGGAGTTGATGAAGGAGAATTTATGTGCAACGTTGAGCGGAACCCCAAGAGGAAGGTATGATGAGCATAGCAGGAAGTTTTCCCTTAGTAAGAAACCAAGGTTTATCGACCAGTAGGAGAAAAACGTTCTCTCCCGAGGTGTTGCGAACCAACTCGTGGCAGGGTGCACTGCCGGCACCAGCAGCAACGTGGAGACCTGCACACAAACAACCAAGTACTTTGTCCCCAACTTTCAGCGAGGTTGTCAAGCTCACTGGTTTTGCTGAAAACAAAGGATTAAACGGACTGTGTGGAAGAAGAATTGTTTGCACAGAACAGAACAGGAAAATGCTATAGAAGATTGCAATTAAAATAAGAAGGACCGGGGTCCACAGTTCACTAGAGGCGCCTCCCCAATAAAATAAATATGCTGGGTAAACAAATTACAGATGGGCAATGGACAAACAGAGATTATACGCTAATGGTTGGTGCAGAATACATGTTATGAAAGCATGCGGGCATTACAACAATATACATAGACCGTAATCCAACTGCATCTATGACTAATAATCCACCTTCAGGATTGCATCCGCGACACCCTCCAGTATTAAGTTGCAAGCAACGGACTATCGCTTTAAGCAATGTGTGTAAAGTAAACGATGAAACTACCCTTGAATAGAACACCGCTGTTTTCTCCCTAGTAGCAACAACACATCTACAACCGTAGAGAACAAGGTCACTTCCCATGGTTAAATAGAGGCATGAACCCACTATCGAGCATAAATACTCCCTCTTGGAGCCGCTAGCATCTACTTGGCTAGAGCATCTACTAGAAACGGAGAGCTAGCATGCAAGATCATAATAACATAATACATAATCTCAACCAAAGCAATCTCTCTATAAATCAGATCCACATCAAACCAACATGTAGCAATTACAAATAGATGATATTGATCATGTTAGGCAGCTCACAAGATCTATACATGAAGCACAACAAGGAGAGTACATCCATCTAGCTACTGCTATGGACCCATGGTCCCATGGAGGACTACTCACGCATCACCTCAGATGAAGACATGGCGATGTAGAGGCCTCCGGCGGTGATTTCCCTATCAGGCAGGGTGCCGGGATGGACTGCAGAACCCTCCCGAACTAGGGTCTCGGTTGACGGCGGTGTCGGAAATTTTCGTGGATGGAGGATCGGGTTCCTGGGGTTTTCCCGATACGAGGAATAAATAGGCGGAAGGGTGGAGCAAACGAGGAGACGAGGCGCCAATACATGGGCCAGGTGCGGCCAAGGGTGGGGCCGCGCCTACCCTATCTACTGCCACGTGGCAGCTCTCCTGCGCGTGTCCTTCTGGCTCCGTCTTTGCCCCGGAAAAATAAGACTCTAGGCTTTTGTTTCGTCCAATTCCAATAAACTTTCATGTACAACTTTTCTGAAACACAAAAACAACAGAAAATAGGAACTGGTACTGCGGCATTGCGTTAATAGGTTAGTCCCAGAAAATGCTAAAAAGTATGGAAAAATGCACATAAAACATATAAGAATTGTAACAAAACAAGCATGGAGCATCAAAAATTATAGATACATTTGGGATGTATCAATCATCTGTAGCTCGAGTTTGATCGTTTGCCGGAGTGCGCCGCTGCAACACATGGTTGTCGGTGATGCTCCGGTGAGTCTTTCGGTAATCCGCCACCACCATCGTACTCACTAGGTCGAGGGGGTCCAGAGACATCTATTAGCACATCCCGGGGGGGGGGGGGGCTAAACGTCGGTGATGCCAACATGGCAGGTGGGGTCCCTTGGCGCTATTGACTGGTCTTTGCCCACATGGAAATTTGTTGGAGATATGCCCGAGAGACAATAAGAAATTGGTTATTGTTATATCTTAGTGTTCATGATATATGTTTACACTCCATGCTATAACTGTATTAACCGGAAACATTAATACATGTGTGTTGTGTAAACAACCAGAGTCCCTAGTAAGCCTCTCATTTAACTAGCTTGTTGATTAATAGATGATCATGGTTTCCTGATCATGAACATAGGATGTTATTAATAACAAGATCATATCATTAGGTGAATGATGTGATGGACACACCCATAGTAAGCATAGCATGAGATCAAGTCATTAAGTTCAACTTCTTATAAGCTTTCGATACATAGTGACCTAGTCCTTCGACCATGAGATTGTGTAAATCACTTATACCGGAAGGGTACTTTGATTACATCAAACGTCACTGAGTAAATGGGTGGTTATAAAGATGGGATTAAGTATTCGGAAAGTATGAGTTGAGGCATATGGATCAAGAGTGGGATTTGTCCATCCTGATGACGGATAGATATACTCTGGGCCCTCTCGGTGGAATGACATCTAATTAGCTTGCAAGCATGTGACAAGGTCACAAGAGATGACATACCACGGTAATGAGTAAAGAGTACTTGTCGGTAACGAGGTTGAACTAGGTATGGAGATACCAATGATCGAACCTCGGACAAGTAAAGTATCGCGTGACAAAGGGAATCGGTATCGTATGTAAAAGGTTCAATCGATCATTAAATTATCATTGAATGTGTGGGAGCCATTATGGATCTCCAGATCCCACTATTGGTTATTGGTCGGAGAGGAGTCTCGACCATATGTCTGCATAGTTCACGAACCGTAGGGTGACACACTTAAGGTTTGATGTCATTTTAAGTAGATATGGTATATGGAATGGAGTTCGAATGTTGTTCGGAGTCTCGGATGGGATCCAGGACATCACGAGGAGTTCCGGAATGGCCCGGAGAATAAGATTCATATATAGGAAGTCAATTTCCATGTTTGGAAATGATCCGGTGCATTTATGGAAGGCGCTAGAATGTTCTAGAACCTTCCAGAAGAAATCACCATGGAAGGTGGAGTCCCGCATGGACTCCACCAACCCTAACCAGCCAACCAAGAAGGAAGGTGGAGTCCATGGTGGACTCCACCACCTTGGCCGGCCAAGGGAGAAGGAAAGGGAGGAGTCCCTATTCCCCTAGGTTTCATCCTTTGGTAAGTTTTGGAGTTGGATTCTTATTCGAATCTTTGGGAAAACCCTAGGGGATTCCACCTATATAATGAGGGGGGGAGGGAGGGGCTGGCCACTACTTGGCCGCACCACCCAAGGGGCACCAAGGCCGGGGCCCAAGAGCACCCCCTTCCCAAACCCTAGCTACTCCCTCCTCCTTCTTCTCCCGCATCGCTTACGGCGAAGCCCTGCCGGAGATCTCCACCACCACCGTCACCACGCCATTGTGCTGGCGGAATTCCGAGGAGGATCTACTATATCCGCTGCCCGCTGGAACGGGGAGAAGGACGTCGTCATCAATACCGAACATGTGACCGAGTACGGAGGTGCTGCCCGATTGTGGCATCGTCAAGATCTTCTACGCGCTTTTGAAAGCGGCAAGTGATCGACTACATCAACAACGAGATCTAATATCGTAGGCTTTGGAATCTTCGAGGGTTAGTCTCATGATCTTCATCTCGTTGCTACCATCTACTAGATTAGATCTTGGCTTGTTATTCGTTTTTGCGGTAGGAAATTTTTTGTTTTCTATGCTACGAATCCCATCAAAATTGACCCAGTCAATGGACCCACTGGTCAGTCTCTGCGGGTAGAAATGAACCGGTATATTTAGTGTTTTTCATTTAATTCAAAATCCAGAAAAATGCTGAAACTTTTCCAAATTATATAAAATTCATTTCAACTCATAAAAATACAAATGAGATATAAAAATGCACATAAAAATAAACTCTATCCAATAAAAATATAACATGAAAGTTTTGTTGAAGTAATATTTAATTATTTAACCTATATTGATTAGGCCTTTTCTTTTATCCTGAATAAAATTAAAATTCAATAATTATTTAAATTTCAAAAATGAATAATACCTATTTAGTAAGTAAAGAAAATACTAAGATTAAATTTCTTTTATCATGTTATCATTAACTTAAATATTAGTGGTATTTTAAAACCCTAAATTGCACTTATCTATTCATCATTTTCTTTAAATAATAAGAAAATTATAAAAAATTTAAACACTAATATTATTATTTTTATTTCAAAGCATTAAGAATTTCAACTTTATTACAAATTATTACCTTAAGAATTGTAGCATAATTTGGAAACCCTAGTTCCAATACAAGTAAAAAACTCTAACCCTATTATTTTATGTGCATACCCTAAATTATTTTCAACTCTAAAACCTAGGAATTTATCACATGTGATCATATGAACTTAACATTAGTTATAGATCCTTACTATGAAACAAATAAATTCATGTTCATTATTTACTAAAATAAAACAATCCAAATACACATGAAGTTATTATTTCATGTCTTCTTAGTTAATAGACCTTATATGATTCCTTAATGGTCAACCCTAACTTGTTAATTCTTGTCATCACCATTAATCATCATTAAGTAGTGTCACACCACCTTGATAAATCATCCTTTGATATGATACCCTATGGTCAACCATAGTAGTAACCATGCATAGTAATTTAATTTGTTGTCCATGTTTAGCTAAAACATGCCAATACTTGCTGCATATGGATCCATCCTACTTAGTAACCAACTCGTCCCTAATTAGTGAATTAAATGAACCTAATAGTGAATCCTAGTAAACCCTAGAAGAACATAGCTCCTATTTATAGTAGTTCTTGTTCTTTATTAAACATGTTCTTAAAAAGTTATTATTTTGAAGTAAATAAATAAGTAAACCATATAAGTAAATAGTTCTTATTTGAAACACTTCTTATTTCTTATGTAACATGTTCTTCAAAAGTTATTCTTTTGAAGTATATAATAAGTAATCATCAACCATGTACTATAAGACTTAAAACCAACAAATGCTCTTTACATGTTATTCAACCACAATTCCTTTGTGTGCATGATTGTATGATGCATTACACCACTTGTTTATGATGCCAAGATAATCAAACCCTAATAAGAACCCTATTTGGGAAACCACTCTAAAAGTGCAACAAACTTTAAAGAAATCATTATAACTCACTAATCCTAAATCGTCGGGGTTAGGTTACGCTTAGGGCGGTTGCATTTCATACTATGTATTATAGCAGTTCTTTAAACATTGTCTTACCGGATGATGATGCTATTTCAGAATTTGGAATTATCGTATAGAAGTCCTTGTCTGCATAATCTTGCAGTTAAGAAAGGCAAGTTCATCGCTTGCTCATGTCATTTGATTATTTTTATCAAATTACTTGCAAAGTACTATACTTATCACTCCTGCGTTTAAAAGCAAAAGATTACTTTTAAAATTATGAATATGACTATGTGGTGGGAAATGGAACCATGGTTTGAGATGATGGTGGAGGTTCCATTCCAACTGGGAAAGTATTCACATAGGATTAACAACAAATGTCATCCAGTGATTCTAGCGTCGTATATTGCGTGTTAACCATAAGATCTATAATGGCACTGGGGAAGTCAATTGTAATTTCTTCTTTTCGCATATCAACGGATGCCTATTTGCCAGCGATGTGGGGTGCTACTGGTCCCACGGTAAGGTTGAGAGGCCATCAAGCTCTCCGATCCCAGGTGGACGTCATTGTGCAATAGGGTCTATGATGGATTGTATCATGGCCGAGGATCAAGCGCTCTAGATAAGTAAGCGATTGAGGGCCCTCTGAATACAAAAGGTTGAGCATGCGGGGTCGGGGAGAAGCCAGTAATTGGCTTGGCTCTTATACCTGGCCTCACACCAAGGAAGTGTGGACGAGAACTAGACTCGGTTGGCAACAAGGATAAGTTCTCTTATGGGTAAAGTAACACACCTCTACATAGTGTATTGAATTGTGACTTGTCACTCCTTGTTTCGGGAAGGAACTACGAACGCGGAAGGAAAGGAACTCCATGAAGTTCTGGTCAACCTGTGAAGACTGGCGGACATAGTTTTTCAGAATAAAATAAACCTTTTGAAGAAATGATTACGAAAACTTGCATTTGCCTATGACTTTATGTTCTGTGGCTGTAGCTAGTGCATGATACACCTATTTCCTATAATGATCTTGCTGAGTATGCTCGTACTCATTCATTCTCTCTTGAACCCCTTCTTAGATTTAAAGTTACCGACGGAGAAACTACCGTGGAACTCGAAGACAAAGGAGTCAACTACAACAAGATGGAGAACCCAATCAATGAAGTCAATGGAGTAAACTGATACGTCTCCAATGTACCTATAATTTCTGATGTTCCATGCTAGTTTTATGACAATACCTACATGTTTTGCTCACACTTTATAATGATTTTATGCATTTTCCGGAACTAACCTATTAACAAGATGCCGAGGTGCCAGTTCTTGTTTTCTGCTGTTTTTGGTTCCAGAAAGGCTGTTCGGGCAATATTCTCGGAATTCGACGAAACAAAAGCCAAACATCTTATTTCACCGAGACGGACCAGAACACCGAAGGGGACCCGGAGAGGAGGCCCAGGGACCCCACACCACACTGGGGCGCGGCCTAGGAGGGGGCGTGCCGCCCTATGGGGTGGGCCCCCCAGGCACCCCCTTGCGCCGCCTCTTTGCCTATATAATCTCTCGTGACATGAAAACCCTACAACAATTGACGAAACTCCAGAAAGACTCCAGGGACCCCGCCGCCATCGCGAAACTCCGTTTCGGGGGACAGAAGTCTCTGTTCCGGCACGCCGCCGGGACGGGAATTGCCCCCGGAGTCATCTCCATCGACACCACCGCCATCTTCATCGCCGTTGCTGTCTCCCATGATGAGGAGGGAGTAGTTCTCCCCCGAGGCTGAGGGCTCTACCGGTAGCTATGTGGTTCATCTTTCTCCCATGGTGTGATCTTTATGTGATCATCAGCTTTGTATCACTATTAATCTATGTGCTACTCTAGTGATGTTATTAAAGTAGTCTATTCCTCCTCCATGATGTAAAGTTGACAGTGTGTGCATCATGTAGTACTTGGCGTAGGTTATGATTGTAATCTCTTGTAGATTATGAAGTTAACTATTACTATGAAAGTATTGATGCGATCTATTCCCCCTTTCATAGCTATTGTTGACAGTGTGTATGCTATGTTAGTACTCGGTCTAAATTGCAACGGTCTATTATGCACTCTAGAGGTTACTTTAATATGAACTCCGAACGTTGTGGATCTTGTTTACTCCGGCTTGAGGTGTGCTCTTGTAGCCCTACACAATGAATGGTGTTTGTTATCCAACAAGAGAGTGTTTAAGAGTAGCATTTATTTATTCAATTATGTGATCATTGTTGAGAGTGTCCACTAGTGAAAGTAGGATCCCTAGGCCTTGTTTCCAAATACTGCAAACATCGCTTATTTACTGTTTTACTGCATCTTTACTTCCTGCAATATTTACTTCAAATCGCAATTACCGTTTACCACCATCTATACCACCTGCGTTTTAATATCTCTTCACCGAACTAGTGCACCTATACATCTGACAAGTGTATTAGGTGTGTTGGGGACACAAGAGACTTCTTGTATCTTAATTGCAGTGTTGCTTGAGAGGAATATCGCTGGCCTCTACCTCCTGAGTTCGATAAACCTTGGGTGATTCACTTAAGGGAAACTTGTTGCTGTTATACAAACCTCTGCTCTTGGAGGCCCAACACTGTCTACAGGAATAGAAGCGTGCGTAGACATCAAGCTATTTTCTGGCGCCGTTGCCGGGGAGGTAAGGTAAAAGGTATTCACATCCTTCGACTACTAAGCTATTTTCTAGCACTGTTGCCGGTGTGTGAGTGCTCGAAGGTATCTCCTTTAGATTCTGCAATTTTATCTTTTTGTCTCTTGTTTTTATTTTCACTAGTTAGGCATAATGGAAAACAACAAAAAATTTAGTGAGCTTTTTAATCTTTTTCCTGAGTGAAGACATGGATTGTTTGATGTGAAAATTTAAAAACCTATGGAACCTTATTTGCATGCTAGTAGCAATGTTATTAGTATGAACGCAATTACTGCTAATGCTATGGAAAAGTCTAAGCTTGGGGAAGCTAGTTTTCATGATCTTTTTAGCTTCCCAGCTTTAGGGGAGAAAATTTGCTCTGATAATACTTTATCTCCCATATGCGATAACTCTAATGATGCTTGTGATATTATAAATCCACCTACTGAAAGTATTCCTTTCAAGATACCTATGAAAATTGTTAAACTTGCTATGAACAATTGCAATTTAATTTGGAGATGGGACTGTCCATCCTAGTGATCATTTACTCTTTATACATGAATTATGCGAGTTGTTCGAGAGTGCAGGTATTTCAAAGGACCAAGTTAAGAGGAAGCTATTCTCTATATCTCTGAAGGGCATGGCTGCAGAATGGTATAAGATGCTGAAGAACGGTCGATCTATTGGTTGGGAGGAAATTGTACCTCTCTTTTATTCTAAATTTTATCCTCCTCATGAAGTGCATGTTGATAGGAATTACATTTATAACTTTTATCCTCGTGATGGAGAGAGTATTTCCCAAGCATGGGGGAGACTGAAGTCATTAATGCTCAAATGTCCCATTCATGAGCTCCCCCGTAATGTTATTACTAATAATTTTTATGCAAGGCTTTCAGGACACCACAAGGACTATCTTGATGCCTGTTTGGAGGGATCTTTCACAAGCAAGGAGGTTGAAGCTAGATGGGATCTTCTTGAAAGAATTCAAAGCAATACCAAAGATTGGGAGAATGACAAAGGTAAAGAATCAGGTATAAACTACGAGTATGATTGCATTAAGTCTTTCGCTCAAACTGCTGATTTTCAAGAGCTTAGTGCTAAATATGGTCTTGATTCTCAAATTATGGTCGATTGCTATAGAGCCTTTGCTTCTCATATTAATGTTCCTAAATAAAATTGGTACATGTATCATGAACCTTTTAAAGACACTTGCATGGAAAATGAAATTGTTGATAATGATTGCAATAAACATGCTCAAACTTCTGAAAATGCTATTTCCTATAAGCATGTTAATTTTTGTGGAGTTCATAGACCTTGTGAAAAGAATAAAATTGAAGAAGAATATTGTATCCATCATAGGAATGAAAAAACTAGAAAGTGGTCTAGGGCTCTAGATGATCTTGGTGAAAAAGTTTGTGCCCTCTATCCTTTTATTTGTGAACTTTGCCATAGAGTGGGTCATTTTAATTTTCAATGCTCCTCCAATGATAATTCAAACCTTATGAGTGCTACAAATTTGTATTGTGATGATGAAATCACTCCCAATCAGCATGATAAACTTACTTTATTTTTGGGGTGTGAAGAGCTATTGAGAAAAACTTCTTTGATGGATATGAGTGCTCTTGATATTAATAGTGTCCTGCATGGGTGTCTTTCTTATTGCATTGATAATTGCCACACAAATACTTACATACAAAATATTTTAGAAGATGACACTTTGCCAAAATATGATAGGACCGTTGTGTGTTTCGAACTTATTAATGAAAAGGAGGAATCCTCCCAAGTTTCTTCTATTGTTTCTGGAAATAAATCAGGTTATGTGGAGAAGCCTCCCTTCAAGCCTCTTCCTCCTAGAGAAGGGAACGAGGAGAAGGAAAAGAAGAAGAAGAAGGGAACGAAGAAGAGGAAGAAGAGGGGGAATAAAAAGAAAGAGGTAACGGCATATCCCCGCGTGTATGAGATAACGATAGGTAACAGTAAGTATGTTGCTCCTAATGATTATTATGATAATGAATCTGAGTACAATGATCTTCCTATGCCCTTTACCTACATTAGTGATCATGATTTGAAAGAGCACACTACTTTTGATATTGAAAATCTCTGGGAAACTAATTCTGAAAATGATGATGTTAATAATTGCCATAGTATTAGTACTATCCATGCTTCTTCCCATAATGATATAGAAAGCTCTAAGCTTGGGGATGAGGTGTTTGAAAATCCTTTTGCTACTGATGATTATATGTTTGATACATCTCCTTCTAGTAACAATGATGGTATGGTTACAGATGAACATACTGTGGAAGATAACTATTCTATTTCTTATGATGACACTATGCCTCCAATCTTTGACAATTATTACAAAGAATGCTATGACACAGGTTATAATTATCCTTATGAAACTTGTAATAGTTATGTTGGGATTGCCAAAAACCATTCCCTTAGTATGCAACTTGTTTACCATGTTCAAATTCTTGATAATGATCATGTTTCAATTATTATTAATGAGAAGAGTTTTTCTTATGCCAAAATTAATGATACTTTTATGCATATGAACGATGATAAGAATGTTTTAAGTGATGGGTATATTGTGGATTTCATCAATGATGCTACTGAAAGTTATTATGAGAGAGGGAAACATGGTTATATGCATCTTAATAATATTAAGTTTCCCCTCTTTATGTTGAGAATCTTGAAGTTACTCGTGTTTTATCTTCCTATGCTTGTCACTTTGCTCCTCATGAATTTATTTGTGTACAAGATTCATATGCATAGGAAGCGGGTTAGGCTTAAATTTGTTTCACACTTGCTTTTTGATGCTCTCTTTGCTTCAACTCTCATCCTTATATGAGCATCATTAAAATTACCAAGCCCATCTTAATGGCTATAAAGAAAGCACTTCTTGGGAGATAACCCATGTTTTATTTTGCTACTGTTTTGTTGTGTCTTGGAAGTTGTTACTACTGTAGCAACCTCTCCTTATCTTTACTTTATTGCATTGTTGTGCCAAGTAAAGTCTTTGATAGTAAGATTGATACTAGATTTGGATTACTGCGCAGAAACAGATTTCTTGCTGTCACGAATTTGAGTAGGTCTCTCTGTAGGTAACTCAGAAAAATCAGACAAAATTCATGAGTGATCCTCAGATATGTACGCAACTTTCATTCAATTTGAGCTTCTTCATCTGAGCAAGCTAAGTGCCTCTAAAAAATTCGTCTTTACGGACTGTTCTGTTTTGACAGATTCTGCCTTTTATTTCGCATTGCCTCTTTTACTGTGTTAAGTGGATTTCTTTGTTCCATTAACTTTCAGTAGCTTTGGGTAATGTCCAGAAGTGTTAAGAATGATTGTGTCCTTGCTGAACATGTGAATTTTTGATTATGCACTAACCCTCTAATGAAGTTTATGAGAAGTTTGGTGTGGCGGAAGTTTTCAAGGGTCAAGAGAGAAGGGTGATATAATGTGATCAAGAAGAGTGAAAAGTCTAATTTTGGGGATGCCCCCATGGTTCATCCCTGCATATTTCAAGAAGACCCAATCATCTAAGCTTGGGGATGCCCAAAGCATCCCCTTCTTCATCGACAACTTATCAGGTCACCTCTAGTGAAACTATATTTTTATTCCGTCACATCTTATGTTCTTTACTTGCAGCGTCTGTTTGTTTTTGTTTTTATGTTTGTTTGAATAAAATCGGATCCTAGCATTCCTTATGTGGGAGAAAGACACGCTCCGCTTTTTCATTTGAACACTTGTGTTCTTAGTTTTACTTTTAATGTTCATGGCGAAAGTTAAAAGCTGCTGTATTTATTACTATTTGGTTGGAAACAGGAAATGCTTCATGTGGTAATTGTTTTGCTCAATAGATCATGTTTAAGCTCTTGCATCATGTACTTTGCACCTATTAATGAAGAACTACCATAGAGGTTGTTGAAATTTGGTTTGCATGATTGGTCTCTCTAAAAGTCTAGATATTTTCTGGTGAAGTGTTTGAACAACAAGGAAGACAGCGTAGAGTCTTATAATGCTTGCAATATGTTCTTATGTAAGTTTTGATGTACCGGTTCATACTTGTGTTTGCTTCAAACAACCTTGCTAGCCAAAGCCTTGTACTGAGAGGGAATGCTTCTCGTGCATCCAAAACCTTGAGCCAAAACTCATGCCATTTGTGTCCACCATAACTACCTACTATGTGGTATTTTTCTCGCCATTCCAAAGTAAATTGCTTGCGTGCTACCTTTAAAATTTCATTCCTTGTCTTTGCAATACATAGCTCATGGGAAAGTAGCCTAAAAACTATTGTGGTAATGAATATGTCGCTTATGTATCTTAGTTCTTATAAGTTGCTTGTTGAGCGGTGACCATGTTTCTGGGGATGCCATCAACTATTACACTTTTGTTGAATATCATGTGAGTTGCTATGCATGTTCGTCTTGTCTGAAGTAAGGGTGATTTATCATGATCAAATGGTTTGAGTATGCATATTGTTAGAGAAGAACATTGGACCGCTAACTAAAGCCATGAATCATGGTGGAAGTTTCAGTTTGGACATTAATCCTCAATCTCTTATGAGAATAATATCTATTGTTGAATGCTTATGCATTAAAGAGGAGTCCATTATCTGTTTTCTATGTTGTCCCGGTATGGATGTCCTTAGTTGAGATCTATCAAAAACGAGAAATCAAATGCGATCTATCTCCTTGGACCTTTGTACAGGCGGCATAGAGGTACCCCTTTGTGACACTTGGTTGAAACATATGTAATGCAATGATAATCCATGTAAATCCAAGCTAATTAGGACAAGGTGCGAGCACTATTGGTATTCTATGCATGAGGCTTGCAACTTATAGGATGTCTTATGCATAACACGTATGAATTATTACTACCGTTGACAAAATTGTTTCTATGTTTTTAAAATAAAAGCTCTAGCACAAAAATAGTAATCCATGCTTCCCTCTGCGAAGGGTCTTTCTTTTACTTTATGTTGAGTCAGTTTACCTACTTCCTTCTATCTTAGAAGCAAACACTTGTGTCAACTGTGTGCATTGATTCCTACATACTTGCTTATTTGCACTCATCATATTACTTTGTGTTGACAATTATCCATGAGATATACATGTTGAAGTTGAAAGCAACTGCTGAAACTTATATCTTCCTTTGTGTTGCTTCAAAACTTTCTTCTAAGAATTTATTGCTTTATGAGTTAACTCCTATGCAAGTCTTATTGATGCTTGTCTTGAAAGTACTATTCATGAAAAGTCTTTGCTATATGATTCAGTTGTTTAGTCATTGTCTTTACCATTGCTTCGAATCACTTCATTCATCTCATATGCTTTACAATAGTATTGATCAAGATAATGATAGTAGCATGTCACTTCAGAAATTATCCTTGTTATCGTTTACCTACTCGAGGGCGAGTAGGAACTAAGCTTGGGGATGCTTGATACGTCTCCAACGTACCTATAATTTCTGATGTTCCATGCTAGTTTTATGACAATACCTACATGTTTTGCTCACACTTTATAATGATTTTATGCATTTTCCGGAACTAACCTATTAACAAGATGCTGAGGTGCCAGTTACTGTTTTCTGCTGTTTTTGGTTCCAGAAAGGCTGTTCGGACAATATTCTCGGAATTCGACGAAACAAAAGCCAAACATCTTATTTCACCGAGATGGACCAGAACACCGAAGGGGAGCCGGAGAGGAGGCCCAGGCCCCCCACACCACACTGGGGCGCGGCCTAGGAGGGGGGTGCGCCGCCCTATGGGGTGGGCCCCCAGGCACCCCCTTGCGCCGCCTCTTCGCCTATATAATCTCTCGTGACGTGAAAACCCTACAACAATTGACGAAACTCCGGAAAGACTCCGGGGACGCCGCCGCCATCGCGAAACTCCGTTTCGGGGGACGAGAGTCTCCGTTCCGGCACGCCGCCGGGACGGGGAATTGCCCCCGGAGTCATCTCCATCGACACCACCGCCATCTTCATCGCCGTTGCTGTCTCCCATGATGAGGAGGGAGTAGTTCTCCTCCGAGGCTGAGGGCTCTACCGGTAGCTATGTGGTTCATCTCTCTCTCCCATGGTGTGATCTTTATGTGATCATGCGCTTTGTATCACTATTAATCTATGTGCTACTCTAGTGATGTTATTAAAGTAGTCTATTCCTCCTCCATGATGTAAAGTTGACAGTGTGTGCATCATGTAGTACTTGGCCTAGGTTATGATTGTAATCTCTTGTAGATTATGAAGTTAACTATTACTATGATAGTATTGATGCAATCTATTCCCCCTTTCATAACTATTGTTGACAGTGTGTATGCTATGTTAGTACTCGGTCTAAATTGCAACGGTCTATTATGCACTCTAGAGGTTACTTTAATATGAACTCCGAACGTTGTGGAGCTTGTTTACTCCGGCTTGAGGTGTGCTCTTGTAGCCCTACACAATGAATGGTGTTTGTTATCCAACAAGAGAGTGTTTAAGAGTAGCATTTATTTATTCAATTATGTGATCATTGTTGAGAGTGTCCACTAGTGAAAGTAGGAAACCTAGGCCTTGTTTTCAAATACTGCAAACATCGCTTATTTACTGTTTTACTGCATCTTTACTTCCTGCAATATTTACTTCAAATCGCAATTACCGTTTACCACCATCTATACCACCTGCGTTTTAATATCTCTTCGCCGAACTAGTGCACCTATACATCTGACAAGTGTATTAGGTGTGTTGGGGACACAAGAGACTTCTTGTATCTTAATTGCAGGATTGCTTGAGAGGAATATCTCTGACCTCTACCTCCCTGAGTTCGATAAACCTTGGGTGATTCACTTAAGGGAAACTTGCTGCTGTTCTACAAACTTCTGCTCTTGGAGGCCCAACACTGTCTACAGGAATAGAATCGTGCGTAGACATCATAAACTTCTGCATCAGCTAGAGTGAAAACCTAGACTAGGAAGAAGGGAACCATTTCCCTAATCCTAGCATTTAAGTAGCTAGAGTTCTCTCAGATTTCTTTAGCAATCTTCGTACCTCTAGAGCTAGAGTTAGCCATAATTTAGACTACGAGTTGTTCCTTTGAAGCTTTATTTACAGTTTTACCTCACTGTAAAGTAGAAGGCTGTGTTGATCTTCTTAAACAGTTCATGTGTACTTCTATGGACATGCCTTGGACTCGCATATGTTTCTATTGACCACTCTAAGGGATGTAACATGAGTGGAACGGTGTTTCACTTGTGTTATGTCAACGATTGGCGCACTACATCATGCAGTGGTATGCTGGGTCACCGCACAAGTTAACTAGCTAGCGGTCCATTTCTTAACTTCTTTTAAAACATCAATGTTTATATTTCAACCTTTTAAATTATTCCTAACTAATTTCATCTTTTTTGCAATTTACCAACATTAGACCAAGTAATGTACTATTTCAGATAACCTATCTCCAAGGTCCCATGTATTGTCAGATCAAAAAAAGGAGAATGGTTACTAATATTTCTAGAATCAACAAAGAGAGGGGTAGGTCTGTTAATTCTCCAGTACATGAAGTCACGTGGTATTTGTCTTCCTAATTAGGGAAGCTCAAAACACAATATAGTTATTAATCTGAATTGTTGGCCATGTACATTTGCATGATTCTGAAATGGTAAAGGACTCAAACATGCCGAGGAAGGGAGGTGATCCAACCGCACCTTCCAATATCACGTATAACCTCTGCCAACCAAAGGAAGTTCTCTTAATGCCTATTGTTCCACGATATCATTGACAACACAACTCAAGTTGTTGCCCTCCTAGTTTATTCCTATCAAAAAACCTTTTAATGATGTTAAAAATAACAGCAACTAGAACCGGAAAATCATTGTCATGAGAAGTTATAGACAATTCATCTAAGAAAGCTTTCTCTCCCGGCTATGCATCGCCATAAACTATTATCAAATTCCAGTGAAATTCATAACTTTTAACTAAAGCAGTGCTCTCACAAAACATTCTCCGATTTCATATTTGATAAAATAAAGATTATTTTTATTGAAACCCACTAAAATTTCTCCTGACTCGCCACCGAGGTGGACCAATGCCAAGTAAATTTTGTTTGGTTCACGGACAATAGGGAATTAAGAAGGGGAGAAGTTACTTTTCCTAGTTTCATGTGATCCTAGTAAATCTATGTCGTTATCTAATATGGCTTCTCTAAAAAAAACATCTTGTTAGTATATTTCCCTACACCTCTTATGCTCCAAACTACTGATCCTTTCATTATTACTTTCTAAATATTTTATTTCCTTTTCTAACTAAAGTTACATTTTTCGCACAAGAAAAATCAGGTGATGTTGAATTTCTATTTTTGCGACAAAAACTTGTTTTAAACTATCCAAGCAGGTTTCTTCTCTATCCATATCAGAATTTTCCTCATGGGATAAGAAAGAATTCGTCATTATTAGCATCACTTGTGTTAATGGCACCACACGAGCTTTGTCCATGAATATCCTTAGTATTTCAAATATCATGTTGTCCTAATTCCAGTCTAGCCTGTTCTAGATCTTTATAAAGTTCTCATTAGTCTCAACCATTTCTAGGGTAGACACTAAACATGGAGCAATCTGATGTAAAGATCCATTTACGCTGTACCTATGTTACCAAAATATCAGACTAATTAATTACGGAGCTTTGTTGATTACTTGGCAATGTTTTGCAATCATGCTGAAGTGTCCCAATCATGCATGAACTCTGGAATACAGTTCAGCTAGCATCAAGAAAGAAAGTGCGCTGCGCATGATGCAAGCGCCGCCGCCTGGCCGCCATCACCTATCGCGCGCGCGTGCAGCCGCCGTTTCCGGTAATTGGCCGCGCAAAAGCAGCTGCAAAACGGCGGCCGGTCGATGAGGACAGGACACCGAGACGTGCCGTGGTGGGCTCTAGATCGGGGGCTATCTTCAGTTCAACAACGCTCGTCGCTCATGGAGAATTAAGTCGATCGAGCATATACACGACAGAAACTGATCGATGCGGTATGGGGGACGGTACGGCCGGCGCAGCAGGACCCAAACCTAGTAGTACCAGAGCATCTTCGGTCACGTTTCCTAAACCGTTCCTCAAACAGGACCGAATTAAGCGTTTGGGGACGTGTCTTGTTCGTGCCGCGTTTGGGGGACGTCGCTCCCTAGCCGCGTCCCCCAAAAGTCGCCCACAAACATTAAAATACTCTTTTTTGTCCTTTTTTTTGCATTTTTACAAACTAATACATAATTAGGAACGTGGTTTACACGAAGATATAGTTTGGAACATGATTTTCCATAAACTAATACATAGTTTGAACCATGGTTGACACAAATATAAAATATTGTAAAATAACTAAACCTAACTAGATCGGGCATCGAAAGTTTCGTGTGTTCGCTGCCAAGAAAGAATATTCGAGGGCACACCTAGTCACCCAAACTGGAAAATCCAGCTGGTGAGGCTGCCCCTGTAGGTTCTTCCGGAGAAGAACAAACAGAAACCTCCGTGCATATATTCGCTGCGAAGAAACAACACTCATCAGTCGTCGTCCTCCTCGGCGCCGGCGCCGTGGTAGTTCCGGCGGCAACGCGTCTCGTCGAACACCTTGACGCTCATGTCCCTATCGCCAAAGTAGGAGAACACGAGGACGAAGCCGGCTTCGAGGCGGTGGTAGCGCGCGAATTTCTCCCAGCCGATGTGGAGGTACATCTTGCCGCGCGCGTCGTAGATCACGTCCACGATCCACTGGCAGCAGCCGCTGTCATCCTCCCGCAAATGCAGCGAGCCCGGGCGCTCGTCGCCGGCGACAATGTCAGCGAAGGTGTCCGGCAGCCTCTGGATGTCGTGTGGGTCGACTTGAGGACGACGATGAACTCGGGCAGCATGGGCCCCTCCTCGTCCTGCATGTCCGACGATGAGGACGACGACGACGAGCGTGCAGCTCTGCCGCGGCCACGACCACGAGCACGGCCACGAGCTCGGCCTCCGCCTCTACCAGCTATGGTGTCGACTCTTGAGATGGTGGCGGCTAGGGTTGGGGAGAGAGGCGCTAGGGTTTGTGTGCGAGAGGGACGATGAGAGGCGGCCCTTTTTATAGGCCGCAGGGAGGCGGGGGAGCGGTGGCGCTCATTAACGCCTACACGCAGAGCTAGGCACGACGAGACGCTTCGATGCGCCTCTGCGGGAACTGCACCGCCGTTGCGCGCCAATAACTTCCATCGTGAGGTAGGCGACGGTTAGGTTAAAATTCAATGTGCCACTGACGCGTCGGCCCCGCCACTCCCCGCCTCGCTTTTCGGTGTGTCCGGTGTCCCCGGAGCGTCCCCTGTGGAGCGGGGCCGGGCTCGGGGCGCCGGACATCATATCGGTCCGCGCCGGATAGAAAGCGGCTTTGGGGGACGCGGCTGGGAACGTTTTTTTGTCCGGCGCGCTCCAAATACCGTTGGGGGACGGTTTAAGGGACGCGACTGGAGATGCTCTTAGGTGGGCCAACAAATGTATGGTCTATTTGCATTGTGACCTATACGGCAGATATTCTAATTTTAGATGTATGTATACTTCCTCCATTTCAGTGTATGTTGCTTATAAATTTTAGTTAAAGTCAAACTTTACAAAGTTTGAATGACTATATTGCAAATAAAAAGTTGATAAGGGAAATATATTAACAACCTGAAGATACCAATTTCATTCAATCTCTGCAACAACACAGTGTCCTAATGGCATTATGGACGAAAATAGCCGAAAAAGAAGAAGAATTAAAAAATGAAAAGTCCCACTACAACTATCAATTTCTTGTAGAAGCGATCCTAACACACCACCAAAACAACATCTGAAGTTCAATCTCTACAAAAGTGATGCATCTAAGAAAGAAACAGTGTACAAGCGTCATCGTCATCCGATCATAGATTATAGGTTTTCACCCTGGAGAAAGTCATTGCTCACAAAACAATGTCTTCAATATGGCCATTACCAAGCACAACCAATTAAGGCCAGACCTTGAATTTTCAACTTACAAGGTAACTGTGAACTTCTCATGTGTTGTCGCCCCTACTTTCAATGTCGGTGCTACGAGTCAATAATCACCAAGCTAGTTCCTCCTCGCCACAAAGAGTCAATCCACCATTGCTAATCCTTATAACTCGGCTTTCATGACATTTCCGCCTCTGAATTCACCATAGACCGTCAAAGACGCGTCCCATGACGGTAACAAGCATCAGATCTTCGTTGTGCTCCTATGAAACCAAACGGCCAGAAAAAATACAGGTGCGCACAACCGAATTGAATCCGATCAAGCAATCTCCAGGCATGAGGCGCCCATGGAAGTTCGCCGACGGAGTCTTCCAAAACTTGCCGCTCCAGGCCTGATCAACAAGGTGGTAAGTCGGTCTTCGTCTTGGTATGAGAGGAACCCCAGGACCGCCTCGTTTATCCGCAAAACTCGCAGGCCCCCACGCCGCCAATCACCGGCCATCAGAACAACATCAGAGGAGAGGGCAGCACCGCGCACGACTGCAGAACGCTGGCGTGGCCAAGTCCACTGCCAGATCTCGTAGAACCAACCCTAGTTCGGTTCACTGGCCTAGATCGAAGCTCAAGGTGGCCCAGATCGTGGCCCAGATTGCCCCAATCGCATGTCGTGTGTCCGAACGACCGCACGCCACATTCTCTTCATCGTTGTTCCGCTTTTGGACCTGAGGCCCCGACCGCGCCGCCCTTGCCCTCTGTCGGCGTCCGACCTCCGAGAAGCAACTCCCTTGCCCACCATCGTTTCGATGGGATGGGTGCCACCACCGCCGTCGATGGCAGCAATTGGGAATAGGTGGCTGCTTAATGTTTACGGAAGTGAGCCTCTGGAGTGGATCAGCAAAAAATATTATTATCTGTGATATAAAATATATACAATATGAATATATATTTTTTCATGATTCTAATAATACTAGTTCCATATTATAAAGGTTTGTATGTTTTGTTATTATAATTGATCAAATTTTACAAAGTTTGACTTTCACACAAAATTATGCGCATCATATTATGGGATAGAGGGAGTAAAAACAAACTATGTATACGGAAAATACTGATTTTTTTTACATGAAACCAAGTGCAGCACTGCTCGTAGTCCAGTAGTACTTGTGAAGAAAACCGAAAGGAGTGAAAGAATCAGGGGAGAACAAAGATCGAGACTAGGATCCATGCATATCGACCAGAGAATTTATGCTCTGCCCTGAGGGCCGGGGAAGCAAGGACGGCGCTTTACGTGTAGCACATTCTGACTGGGACACACACGGCCTAGAACAAGGGGATGCCGACGGTGAAAGCAACGGCGGCCGGGGACCGACCAGAGCTGCCCGCGTCGCCGTCGGCGACAACGACCGCCCGCACGGCCGCGGCCAGACGCCACGCATGGACCATCGGACGACGCGATATGCCGGCCGGATATGTGCCCTCCTCCTCGCGCGAAACTAAACCATTATTTGCTGACCTCGACCGGCCTCGCCTCGCGTCGTCGACACCTCGGCGCCGCCGGATTCGTACGTATATTTGCACACGTCGCCGTGTCCGTTTTCTCGCCGGGATAGGCATCGACTGCGTTCGCGTGCGTGTCGCCGCCGGAACATGACGTATCAATCAGTTTCAGTTAGTTCGTAGCTAGCGGTACTTGCTTCAGTTTTACGGGGCCAGTTATGAACCTAACTTCGGGCGCGTTTGGTAGCCTGCATCACTTTCCTGCACCACTAGCGCAGCAGAAAGGAGTCCCCTGTGCGTCGTAAACGGATCATGGGTCATAAAAGCCACGTTATTTGGTGGCCTGCATAGAGTTTTTTCTGTCCCGTAGAGATTTGGGTTCTGCCTAGGTTGATTTTCAGGCCTTGTAGCAGCCCAGAACGGCGCCCCTGTTGTTCGATTGCAACCCAGAAACTGCTTCTGCTTACCTCTTACCTTCGGTGGTGAGGTTACTAGCGATCAACAGCATAAGGAAGAGCACAATTCACAGTTCAGACAAACTTAGCACTGATAATATGTAATATCCCAGGTAATGGGGTTACAAAAATAGAGGAAACAGATGTGTGCATTGCATTCATGCATAGAAAATCTGGGAAAATTTCGCGCTTTTAAATAAAAACTGCATCGAAGGGGAATAAGTTTCTCTCTCGACACCTTACAGGGTTAGGGTTTCGAGAGTGCGACAAACTTGTTTCTTATCTAACTAAACTAGGGTTTTGAGAAGAAAGGGGAGAGTTTGCATCACAACTTAAGTTGCATGATTGAATTCAAACCTAAGTTGAATTTGAATTTCAAATTCAAACATCAAATAAATATCTCATAAATTCAAATTGTGAGGAAATTCATTAAGTAAATTATAAATAATAAACAATATGAACAATTAAAATAAAGTAAAGCTCATTAGAGAAAACTTTGAGCTATATTGATATTCACACAAAATACAATGTCAATTACAATATCCAGAATTGAAATATAAATTTACAACACATTACAAGAATTGGAGAAATAGAAAAAAAAAGAAAAAAAAAGAAAATTACAAGTAAATGAAATGTCCCAAATTACACATGATAATCCTCTTGAAAAGCTTGATCCAGATGATCTTGATCTTCATCTTGATCATCTTCTGGTTTTCCTGCACTCAAACAAAACAAAACACCAATTATGCCAAGTGGAATTGCCACTTGGCAGGTTAGTAGAATAATGAAAATAAGAAGATATGGATCAGCTCTGCCGAGCTGATCATCTCACCGCCAAGCACATGCCAGATACCAAGTATCTGGTATATACACACACACAAGCAGCTCACACAGCCTGTGTGCATGCTCAACACCAAGCCATTGAGTGTGCATGTAGCACAACACACACACACACCAGCAGTGAGTCACATAGTGTGCCAGACCAAGCTGTCGACCAGGGAGAGCAAGGGAGCACCAAATATAAACTTTTCAGAGCCAAACCCTAGCTGTCTATCGACAGAATCTCCAGGGTAAGAACACAAGCACATCAAGAACAGGAAGAACAGCCACTGCTGTTCAACCTGCCTAACTCACCACAGCACTGAATCAAGCACCACAAGATTGCAAGGAGGAGCAGGGCAAGCATCATCACCACACTGAAGAAATCCTCTACACCAACACCCATTTTCTAGGAGCTGGAGTGAGGTATACACAAAAGAACCTGAGCAAACACATGCTTTGCTCATCAATACGCATACACATGCATCACAGGAGCACAGAAGGGTAGAATACCCTGTTTGTGTCATCATCTGGCTACAAAGCCATTTGGTGCAAGCAAATATGGGTAAGACCATTAGATAATCATCCTAAGGGAACATCAGTTATGCAAATCAATGCATAACTAAAGGAATCCAGCCAAGAATGAATTCATAACTAGCCTAGCCCACACACTCAGCACCTACAGCTAGCTAGGCCATCAGACTATAGACAAATCCTTGTCTATATATTTTCTCAACATCAAAAGCCACTAGAAGTCCAGTATTGGATCAAGCCAGTGAGCAGTTGTTCAAATCCAGCAAGCAATCACCAACTAGAGCAAGCCACAGAAGAAGGGAGCTACCCTTGACAGCATCACAGTGCTGCCAGGGCTACCTCAACCCACAGCCAGCACAAGAACCTACACATCATTATCCATTTGGATTCAGTAGAGGGCTAGGGTACACAACTGAGTGTTGGCATCCATCTAGCCCTGTCACATTTAATTGGATGATCGCAACTGCAAAGCAGCTCACATCACTTATCCACTTCAGTAAAATTCAGGCAATACAGATAAGTGAACAAAACAAATAAATCAAAGCACCAGGGCTTTGCAGGTGATCCAATGGATCACTGCAAGCAACAGCAGTTGCTTAAGCCAACAACAGTACACACCAGGCCAAGCCTGTATGAAGTACAAACAGCACTGGTTGAGCACCAGTGAATCACAGAGAGAAGCACACACTTGCTCACAAGCAAGTAATGATCAATTGATCATCAGAGCATCACTTGCTCTTGCTACAGGTCACCACAGCCAAGCATAGCATCAACACATGAACCAGACAATAAGATCAGCCACAGGACATGAACCAATACATCACAGATAATCAAATAAGCTAGATATCAAAGTATCCAGTAGCAGTTCATCATGGGATAGGGCTGTACAGGCACAGCTATGCTCAGTGGAGCATCTCCATGAATTAGAGCACACAGAAAGGCATATCAGAGGCACTGACACTTGCAAATTTGCAAGGATTATACACAGTAATCACAGCCAGAGCAAATAGTTGAATACACTTGATGATCTAGCAGTAATAGCATCAAGGACAAGATCACAGAGATAGAATTAAGCAAGAATTGCAAACATAAGCAAGCACAGAGCCGAGGAATCTTGCACAGAATCATGTATAGCATGGCAGGATAGCACAACAAGAGTAACCATGGCGATAGCAGTGCCAGCAGATTTACAACAGACGAAGACAAGAGCATAGCAACACAAGCACAGTAGCACATGAACAGGCTAGCAAGGCACAGCAACAACGCATAGTCACGGCAAGCATCTCAACATGGAGATGCAGGCCAGTGGCTGAGCAAGACGAAGAGGATGAGGAGAGAAGTGAGCAGAGCAGACAGGGAGAGTAGGAGGCGATGGATACTCACCGGTGAAGTGAAGCACAGGGCACGGCCATGGCGGCCACGGCGGCACACGCCGAGGGCGCAGCAGCGCCAGGCCAGGCCAAGCCATGACGGCGCCACGGCACCAGCATCACCACGGTCAGGCACGGCGGCGCCACGGCATCTGGAGCGCCGGCGGCGACGAGATCGCCACGGCACTCCACGCCAGGTGACCAGAGCGAAGGGGGGCAAGACGAGCAGGCGGCGCTTCACAAATCGCCACGGTGGATCTGAAGCGCCGTTGAACGGCGGTTCAGATGCGCCATATCTCGCCGGCGGCGACGGCCGGAGATGGCCGGAACAATTCGGAGAAGACGGCGGCGACGCGGGTGTCGCGAGAGTGTGGGCGAGGGCTAGGGTTCGTGAGCGAGTGGTGGTGAAGGGGTCGGTGCGACCGACCGAGCCCAAGTGTGGCTCGGGTTAGGGTTAACCGCTGGGCCACCCTGACAGGTGGGCCCAGAGGCATTTTTGGTATTTCACAAATTCCAAATAAGGCGTAAACTTTGAAAATACATAACAAATTATTAATAACTCTAAAAAAATAATTAAAAATATGAAAACCACTCAGAATAAAATTCTCTATCATAATAAAATATGAAATGGAATTTTTGGAGATAAACAAGAATAAGTTCAAATTTGATGAATTAAATAATCATTTAAATCACACATGTTATTTTCAATAATGAAAATAAGTCCATAAATTCATTTGGACTCTAAAAACACCTTGACAACATTTCAAGGTTGTATTTTGCCCTAAACAGAGTATCCCTAATATTGTTCTTAGTACTAACCTCTCACATAAAATGTAGAAACCTATCACTAATATATGGGTATCCCATGTGCTCATCCTCATCAGATCTAACTAATCAAGTAGGGTCAACCAAGTACAAAACCCTAGTTCCTATTCCAAAGACCACATCCTTAGTTATCCATAACTAGCATCACACCATTGTGATGAACCCTAATAGCAACTACACCTACTATTATGTATTACATTCCCTACTCCACTAAACCCTACTAGTGTTGGATACTAACTATCAACCATCCTATTTAGGAGCCAATTATTCCTTACTTACCGTAACCAACAGTAAAACCTAGGCCACCTCAACCCTAATTGATATACATCTTCTTACTTAAGAAGTATGTTCTTCAAAAGTTATTCTTTTGAAGAAAATAAGGAATCATCATCAACCCTGCTTATAAGGACCTATAAACCCTAGCTAGCTATCACCAACAAGATGAACCAATCTTGATAGCAACCTTGTATGAATAATTGCTTAGAATGCCAGGCTTAACTCAACCTTACAAGCCCTTGGTGTTGATGAATCCAACTAGGTTGGGATCCATCTAATATTTACTCCAAGCAACTACATGAAACCATAGTCAACCATAGAAACCCAACCTAATTATCATACTTGTTCTTTATCAAAGAACATGTTCTTCAAAAGTTATTATTTTGAGGTATATGATAATTAATCATTAACCATGCCATATAGTACTAAAACTCGACCATTATCCTTTACTTGTTAACGTTATGCCAATCATCATTCTTTGTGTGCTCAATTGATTATTATGCTTTATTATCTACCTGTTTATGATACCAAGCAACCAATCCTTAATAAGAACCTTGTTTGTGAATCACTCTAAAAAGTGCAACACACCCTAAGCAAATCATTTCAACTAGCCAATCCTAAATCATCGGGGTTAGGACACGCTTAGAGCGATTGCATCTCATACTTATGCATTACTGCATCCTTGTCAATCTTTTAAACATCGTCCCTACCGGACGATGATGCTATTTCAGAATTTGGAGTTATTGCGTATCGAAGACCTTGCCCGCATAATCTTGCAGATCAAGAAAGGCAAGTTCATCACTTGCTCATGTCATTTGAGTATTTCTATCAAATTACTTGCAAAGTATTATGGTTATCACTATTGCATAAAAACCAAAACCACTATTTTCATAACTATGAATATGACTATGTGGTGGGCAATGGAACCATGGATTGTGTTGATATGGTGGAGGTTCCATTGCAAGGGTTTATATCCATCTAGGATTAAACAACAAATGTCGCCAGTGATTCTTGTGCCGTAATACCCGTGTTAACCATAAGATCCGGAGTGGGACGGAGTAGTCAAAAGTGTTTCCACCTCTCGTTCATCAACGGATGCTCATTACCGGGTGCTCATGATCTTGCGAGACTTGATGCAGGGGTGGGAACCCGTAGAAGTCCCAACGGTAATGAGGTCTATGATGGGTTGCATCCGCGGCGTAGGAATGTATGGTAGAGCCCCGCATTGACGTCGTGGTCGGAGTCCACCCTGAAATCTATGGGAATAATGGGGCCGGCGTGGACCCAGGGTCGGAGTATGCAACAAAGGGTGGGTGTTCGAGGTAGCGGAGGAACATGATTGGCTAGACCTTATACCGGGCCTCACACCAAAGGAAGTGTGGACGGGTCGCCCCCGTTGGCACCAAGGTTAAGATCTCTTATGGGTAAAGCAACACACCTCTGCAGAGTGTAAAGAACCGTGACTCGTCACTCCCCGTTCCGGGATATGGAACTCGCGAACGCGGCCGGAAAGGAGCTCCATGAAGTTCTAGTAAACCGGTGAAGGCCGACGGACATAGTTCTTCCGAATAAAAGCAACCTTTTGAAGAAATGGTTATGAAAACTTGCATTGGTATTAGACTTTCCGGTCTAATGCTGTAGCTAGTGCATTAAACACCTCTTTCCTATAATGAACTTGTTGAGTACGCTCGTACTCATCCCACTCTTAAATCCCCTGCTTAGATATGAAGGCATCGAAGGAGGATCTTCAGTACAACTCGAAGGCCGAGGAGTCAACAACTACTTCACGAGACAGGACCTTGTCAGAGGAGTCAGATACCACATCCAACAAGGAGAAACCTAGTTTAGCCATAGAAGGGAACTAGCTTCCTAAACCTAGCTCCTACTTAGCTAGAGTCTATTCTTAGCCTCTGTAGCTAGTGAAATACTCTACAAATAGAGTTCGTGATAAGACTAGACTACGAGTCGTTCTTCTAGAGTTTATTTGCAGTTTTACCTCATTGTAAAGTAGGAGGCTGTGATGATCTTATGTAACAGAGTCGATGTTGTAATTCTATAGACATGCCTTGGACCCGCATATGTTTCTGTTGTACCACTCTGAGCAATATAATACCCGTGTAACTGTGTTTCATTGGTGTTATATCAGACTTACATACTACACCATGCAGTGGTATGCCGGGTCACCACAGTTGGTATCAGAGCAAATGCTTTGACCTTAGGATTAAAACCCTTTAAAGGAGACCTATAGGATTGGTAGTGTCTATAGGAAGTTGTTGTAGATAAACCAAATACTTCTTATGACTTGAGATGGATATTCACTTGAGAATAATCCTGACACACTTAAGTCAACATTTCCTATCTATCTTTACTAAGAGAAGTTAGTTAGTTAATCCCAAACATGTAGTACACAATTAAGTCTGAAAAACAATAGATGAGTAGATCATAGTTGGTATACAATACATGGTAGTCCAAAGAGAGGATACAACCATAAGGAAGATATCCTATTGGAAGTTGTGTACCAACACTTGTTATGGTTAAGTAAGAGTTATACATGTTGCGGTCAAAACCCACCGGCGGGCAGCGACGGGCAACACAGTAGAGCCGGGAACAACTTAGGGCTGCGGCTGGCCCTGGTCCCTCCGAGCGATGGCCCGCAAAGCCTTCTGGTCACACGTCCGATGCTGATTGCAAGGGCGTGCCACCTGACCTATACCTGGTCGGGAAGGTGATGGAGATGCCTCGCTTAGTTTCTCGCATGGCATACACGTAAACATTAAATACGAGCCTCGATCGGCTCTCGAGGTTATCCCGTGAATCGGCTCAAGGAGCCGATCCACCCATGATTCGTACGGGGTGCACGAATATATGGTGGTCCTGCTTGATCAAGATAAAGCTAATTAGATCTACGACGATTTAGGGTTTTCACCGCATAATCGGATCATCCTACTCACGGTTGGGCCTCGCGGCCACGCACGGTAATCGTAAGCCGATCCTAAACAAGGCCTAAAAACCAACACGATGTTGATCCCCGGAACATCCTGTTTAGGGCTAGCGAACGACACCCTACGTGCCGCTGGATCCTCCCCCCCTTTGTAAGGCCTAACTATTGCAGATATTAAACTAATCCTTGTAGAACAAGGAGCAATCGTAACGGATCAGATCTACTACATAATGATCAAGCGGGGTGCCGCCCCTACACCTAAGATAGGTGTAAGGGCGGCTAGATATGCAAGGGTTGCACTACGACGAGCATATGATACGAAGAACAATGCTAACCCTAACATATCTATGATAACTACGTTGCTCGCCATCAAAAAGGCTTCGGTACGAGCAACGCATGAACAACATGAAGCTTGCTGCCTAGATCGCAAGATGCGATCTAGGCAGCATGATGCTACCGGTAGAAACCCTCGAGACGAAGGAGTTGGCGATGCGCCGAGATTGATTTGGTTGGTTGAACGTTGGTTGTTGTTTATTCCATAAACCCTAGATACATATTTATAGTCCAGGGGACTTTCTAACGTGGGAATAATCCCCACCGTGCACGAGACAAACTCTAACTTCTAATCTATGATGCAATCTACTATAATTAAAGATACACGGGCAATCTAGCCCAAACTCTTCGTGCAAGGCCGCTTCAGAGATCTTCCACGTGTAATCTTCCAAGCCCATCTCCCTTACGGCCCACCTCCTGATTTGGCCAAAATCTGGTGATAACACATGCCCCCCTGGTTTTGGCAATGATAATTTCAAAACCACTCTGTTTTTCCTTCGAAGGGTCATGTCGTGGCAGAGCAGAACTGCCGCAGTATTCTTCATCATGATGCCCTGTCTTCTCAGCTTCTCTGCACAATTTGATAGCTTTAGCATCACCTCCTCGGAAACTGCAATAGCATTAAATTTCCACCAGATTTCTCATTATTTATCCGTGCCGATCGATTAGCCCTCTTCATCCCCTTCCTCTGTTCTAGCTATCAGCACCAAAAACCCTCTTCTTCTTCAGCCATGTCGTCTTCTTCCTCCTCTTCCGTCTCTCTCCAATCCTCTTCCTCAAGCGAATTGGTTCCAGAGCACAACCAGATGGAGGCGTACAACCGCCGGGCTCCCAAGCATTGGGACAAGCGGGAGTGGGACTTCGACTACGTGCCGGAGGGTGAAGACCTTGTCTGGTCAGATGGGGCTATGCCCCTAACCGACGGGGAAGATGACCTCCGGTACCTGGTTGACGGAGTACTGGAGGCGTAGAGCGACGACGACGACCCTCCCTTCCGGGGTAAATTCACCTCCGTCACCAAAGAAGAAGAGGACGACGATGAAGAAGACGTCTCCTCCGACCTGAAGAAGGAACAGGAGGACGACACCTCCTCCGACGAACCACCACCAAAGCGTATCCGGGGCTGGGCTTGGTCAGACGAGGACAATGATGATGACGAGGAAGAGGCCTCTGCTGAAGGTCACAGTAGCAGCAACGAGGAACTCGCCGACAGCAGCAACGGCGATAGCTACCTCAGCGACGGCGAAGACAGCAACAGCCCTTAGAGTAGGGATTTACTAGCATAGAGTTGGTAGTAGTAATCCGTTCCCTTTTGTTGAACAATCGGCTTCTCCTTGTAAGAAATTTTATTATCAATGAAAACTTCTTTTGATTTTGCCGATGTCCTGTATGCTGATTCAGCCGATTTTTCCTCATCTGACTTTGTCGACCGTTAGCCCAATCAATGTTCAATGACCGATGGCAACGCATCGGTCTCTCACGATAATCTGTGAAACAGGTCAATTCAATCATCCCTCCAAATTAGCCAGTCTGACCGATGATAATAATACCGCCGTTCGCAGTAAGCCGTGGGTTTAGTCTTGAGCAGGTGTCTTTACAAGGGCCCTGGAACTGTCGCTGAATCAGCTTGGATACTAAAGCTGATACCTCTGTAACAAAGCACCTCTTTTCAGAACAGTTGCGATGGAGAGCCAGCCGATTCCAACCAAATTTGCTCTCCGAGCCAAGAAACCTTCGAGCGAGTTGCCCCCAAGCCTCACCCAAGGCGAGAATAGTGATGAATCAGCCAAAAATGTTACCATTGGCTTCCAAATGATTAATATGGAACCGGCCGATTCCAACGAAATCGGCTCTCCAAAACAAAGACATTTTAGGGCGAGCTGCCCCCGAGCCTCGGTCAAGGCGAGAATACCGGCATGGATGCACGAGATCAAACAAAAGGCTCGACCTTAGGCAATCCGGTAATCCGAGATAGCCACCATGAAGAATCAGCCGAGACTTGCCCCCATTGATCAGTTTCCTTCCACTGATGTTGTAGACGAAACACCAACAGCTCAACTGACGCAAAGGATTGACCATCTTGGCGACAATGTGAGCCCTGAGCACATAGCTGGTAGGTCCCGTGTAATTGTTCTAGAGTCGATGGCTGCGCATCGGCTTCGCTTCTTAGTTCTAAAGTCGATGCCCTCGCATCGGCTGTAAATTTTTTTTTACTGGCCGATTTTCCCTAATCGTCTCCCAGTGTTTCACTGCGCACATGTTTACACATGTTTGTCTGCACATGTTTCTTTGACTATATGCCCCCCGAGCCGAATCTGCCAGGTGACTGCAGATATCGGCTTTGTGATTAGCCAGGGCGCTGTACTTGCACGTCGGCTCCGCGAGGATTCGTGTTGATTTTCATCCGCCGACGTGGCCGCTGCCCAGTAGATCGATGTTGAACATAAGCAGAACATGTGGTGAAGATAATTTTGGCCGATTGCTGGAATCGGCCTCCATATCGATTGAAGCGCTGACTGAAGGTTCTGTAATGTCCCTTCATAGATTTTTGGGGCCGATCACAAGGATCAGCCTTGCCATATTTGCTCGTCGGTTTGTCCTTGCTACTCGGTCAGGCTGGTGGATAAAACCAACCCAACCTCTGACCTTATGCGCTTGCTGTCGTCCATCTTGAGTGCATCGTGTAATCGTGGAGCACTAAGCTCCGTCGGAAGGACGAGCACCATGTTTGTGCCAGCCGATGTTTCATCATCGGCTTTCCTTTGCTTTGGGCGCCACTCCATTTTCCGTGGACGACCCTCTTCATCCAGGGTTCGCTGAACTTTCGCGGCCAGATCAGGTCGTGCCTTCCTTAGCGTATGCAAGTATAACCTTTCGGCTTCCTCCAGGCCGCGCAATCGCTGAACCCTGCGCTTTTGTGAACGGCTGAGTCCATCAGGGCACCACCTTGGACGGTGGTACCTGTCTTTTTCTTCTTGTCCCTCGTCTTCTGAATCCTCGAGATCTTCCCAACGAGGGGACTCAGCGCGTTTGCTTTGTGGTGGGAGAGGCCCTAGGCGCTTGAACACAGACACGTTGGCTGCCTCCTTCTTCTTCCGGTTGCATTCTGGGCAATTGCCGATTGTGGGCAATCGGCTCATTCCTGAATCCCAGCAGTGTACGAAGAAGGGGCAGTCCCAGTGCCTATCGTTGTCGTCTTGCTCCCTTGATATTTCCTTTGCACGGCGCTCGTGCTCCTCCTCATCGCGATCGTGCCGACGATGTCTTCTGGCTTCTCTAGCCAAACGATCTCTTTCATCATCATCGCTGGATCGTCGGCGTTGGTCATACTGACTCACATACTTGTTGAGGACGTGATCAGAGAGGGGTCGCTGATATCTTATGTTCTTCACTTCTCCCTCTGTGACGTAGCGCTTGCCATCATGACGGAGCCGATCGCGTGGAGCGGCCTCCTCTGTGTCTTTGCTACGAGAGCAACTGCCCTCGTCTTCATCCTTGCCAGCGTGGTGTCCAAGTCCTACCATGTTGATGCTGAACGAGGATCCTGGCTGGCAACCTTCAGGGTAAGTGCATCCCACCATGTTAACGGCGGGGAAGGGTTGGGTGTCGACCTTCATGGCGTACTGGTTAAAAATCAGACGTCCTTGTTCTATCGCCATTTGGATCTGCTGACGCCAAACCCTGCAGTCGTTGGTGGCATGGGAGAGCGAGTTGTGCCATTTGCAGTATGGCTTTCCGTTCAGCTCTCGTACCGTGGGGAATTTGAGACCTTCGGGTATCTTCAACTGCTTTTCCTTGAGTAGGAGGTCGAAGATTTGTTCAGTCTTGGTCACGTCAAAATCAAACCCCCGGGCGGGCCTGGTGGCTTTACCCATTTGCGGGACACGGGGTTGCCCCCGAGTCCATTCAGCCACTTGCTACCTCTTGATCTCCCGCGAAGCTTCGTCCTCCTCCGCCTCGACCGGGACTACCGCACGCTTGAATTTGTCCTGGTACAGGTCCGGGTGGCGCTGTTCATATGCCGACAGTTTCTGAACCATATGCGCCAGTGAGGGGTAGTCTGCTTGGGAGGCCATGTCCTTGAGCGGTGTTGCGAGGCCCGCTACTGCCAACTCGACTGCTTCCTTTTCAGTTATACGAACCGAATAACATCGGTTCCTAAGATTTCTGAAGTGCTGGATGTATTCTGTCACGGTTTCTCCACGCTTCGACGTAGTTGTGCTAGATCGGCAATGCTGGACTCGGAAGCCTCTGAATGGTACTGCATATGGAACTGCTCTTCCAACTGCTTCCAAGTCCGGATGGAGTCTGGTGGCAACGAGGTGTACCACCCGAAAGCCGATCCCGTGAGGGACTGTGAGAAGAACCTCACGCGTAGGGAATCCGACACTGAGGCCGTTCCTAGCTGTGCCAAATATCGGCCGACGTGCTCGATGGAGCTGGAACCATCTGATCCACTGAATTTGGAGAAATCAGGGAGCCGATATTTAGGTGGTAGCGGGATCAATTCGTAGTCGTCGGGGTACGGCTTGGAATAGCCGATTGCCCTCCTTTTCGGCACCATGCCGAACTGGTCTCTCATTATGGTACTGATCTGATCCGCTGTGCTGGCTGCAGGAGTTGAACTCTGAAGATTCGCCGGGGTGGCGTACTTAGCCAGCCATGTTTGTTTTTCCAGCTCTGAGCCAACTGCAGGAGCTGGGCTCTGGAGGTTCGTCGGGGTGGCGTATTTAGTTAGCCACGTCTGCTTCTCAAGATCTGTCGCTGACGTCCCTCCTGTTTTCGCCGGAGTCCCTGATGTTGTGGCCTAGTTCGTGAGAGCCCAGTTACCGCAATCTGGCACATAAGTGCACGCGTACCCGTGGGGGATCTCCTTAGGCGCCTCCTGCAAGAGCGGCAGTCACTAGGGTCACCACCAATCTTGTAGACGACGAATGCCGGTGAATTCAGCACTTCGGTGCTGCCAACGCAAATGGCAGCGGTGGACGGGACTCGGAGTGGCAACTCTCCTTGATGCGTCCCGAGAGCTGGTCCCGACGGCGAGTACCGGTGCCTCATGATCTCCTGGATCACCCGAAGAGCGACACGCTCCAACGTGTTTACCGGGTTCTCGAGTGGCGGTGTAGCGAGTGAGCCACCAAGTAGTTGATCTCCTGCCGCGGGGACCTGGTGCGTTCTTCGACGGGGCGAGAGAGGTCTATCCCATCGAGTGCACCATCGAGGCGAGAACCCCTTCCACCCGATGCCATGTGAACGGGTTCCGTGAAAAGAGCCGATGAGGTCGGCTTCGAGGATGGTTTTGACCTCGTCATACTTCTTCTTGAGCTCGTCGGTCGGATCCTCGTACGTGATCGGCGTGCCGTCCGCCATCTCGGATGTAGATGGCGATGTGGTTGATGTAGACGATTGTCCCACCGGGCGTGCCCGGAATGTGTTGCGGTCAAAACCCACCGGCGGGCAGCGACGGGCAACACGGTAGAGCCGGGAACAACTTAGGGCTGCGGCTGGCCCTGGTCCCTCCGAGCGACGGCCCGCAAAGCCTTCGGTCACACGTCCGATGCTGATTGCAAGGGCGTGCCACCCGACCAATACCCGGTCAGGAAGGTGATGGAGATGCCTCGCTTAGTTTCCTGCATGGCATACACGTAAACATTAAATACGAGCCTCGATCGGCTCTCAGGTTATCCTGTGAATCAGCTCAAGGAGCCGATCCACCCATGATTCGTACGGGGTGCACGAATATATGGTGGTCCTGCTTGATCAAGATAAAGCTAATTAGATCTACGACGATTTAGGGTTTTCACCGCATAATCGGATCATCCTACTCACGGTTGGGCCTCGCGGCCACGCACGGTAATCGTAAGCCGATCCTAAACAAGGCCTAAAAACCAACACGATGTTGATCCCCGGAACATCCTGTTTAGGGCTAGCGAACGACACCCTACGTGCCGCTGGATCCTCCCCCCCTTTGTAAGGCCTAACTATTGCAGATATTAAACTAATCCTTGTAGAACAAGGAGCAATCGTAACGGATCAGATCTACTAAATAATGATCAAGCGGGGTGCCGCCCCTACACCTAAGATAGGTGTAAGGGCGGCTAGATATGCAAGGGTTGCACTACGACAGCATATGATACGAAGAACAATGCTAACCCTAACATATCTATGATAACTACGTTGCTCGCCATCAAAAAGGCTTCAGTACGAGCAACGCATGAACAACATGAAGCTTCTGCTGCCTAGATCGCAAGATGCGATCTAGGCAGCATGATGCTTACCGGTAGAAACCCTCGAGACAAAGGAGTTGGCGATGCGCCGAGATTGATTTGGTTGCTTGAACGTTGGTTGTTGTTTATTCCATAAACCCTAGATACATATTTATAGTCCAGGGGACTTTCTAACGTGGGAATAATCCCCACCGTGCATGAGACAAACTCTAACTTCTAATCTATGATGCAATCTACTATAATTAAAGATACACGGGCAATCTAGCCCAAACTCTTCGTGCAAGGCCGCTTCAGAGATCTTCCACGTGTAATCTTCCAAGCCCATCTCCCTTACGGCCCACCTCCTGATTTGGCCAAAATCTGGTGATAACAATACAGACCTGTAATATGAGTAATATCAAGTGATGAAGATAATTAAGATATCTTAATAGAAGATGAAGACCAAGATAAGTAATAAGTAAGTAAAATTATCTAGACATGTGAAACAATTGATAGTAAGTAATAACTATGAGTCATATGAGGTAGTATAGATCATGATGAGTCAACCATGGGAGGTAAGGAAGAGAGATAGGAATAAAATATGCCTACTTACATGGTAGAAATAGTAATCACATATGATTCACTTGAGATTCATTATGTGATGGAATAGAACATCATAAACATTTAGGAGGAGAACAACAAGAAGTCAAGTGCTAAACAAATAGTGCAAGAATTGTGTTTCAAAACAATAAGAAGTGTGCCAAGCACATCAAAACCATAGTCTTATGATAGTATAAACACTTAGAAGTATAGGAGCTATATCATAATAAATAGGTGTTTAGAGTAGATATGATAGAACTTAGAGATACCATGTGAGTCAGTTCTCAACAAAATGGAAGTTAAGTAGTACTTCCAGAGAAAATTAGGTTAACCTTAAATATCCTAGACCACTTTGTTTCAAGTTTATCTCATTGCAATTGTGCAATTCAGGTAAATGTCAAGACAAATAGTAGAATGCCAACTATATGTGCTAAGTATCACGATATAACCTATCTTATGTGGTGTTATATACTACACATCAGAGCCTGATGTTTAGAGATGTCTTACTCAACTATTATATTCAGGCTTACGATGATGTGTATTATAAGCACAAAGCTGAATCTTTTTGGATTTTATTGGATTTTCATTGTTTGACTAGATCCATACATGAAGTTTGACTTTGATATGCAAATGCATGTTGCAATATCAAGTTCTGACTTGATGCTATAGATCTAGAGGGTAATGGTATTCGTGTAAGGAAGTGACGAACTCTGAAGATCTTAAGGACAAGACGAAGGTTCATCAGAAAAAGGAAGTAAAGTTGTGGGAAGTATCCACAATACTCTGAAAGAAGTGCCAATCAAAACTCATGCTTTACCTCATTAGAGGAGTACTTTAGTACATAAGAAGCATGAAGGTGAGAAATATGATGATGATGGTGAAATAGAAGTAGAACCATAATCATTATGGAAGAGGGAATGCATGGGAAATCACTTAGGATACTATATTCATAGTGTCAACTAGTGGTTTTCTTGCAAAATAAACCCTGACTAAAGGAAAATGATATATGAAACCATAGCAGATATAAGAAGACCATAGTTGATATCAGAAGACCCCAACTGGTATAGAATCAATACTACGAGATAAAGTAGAAGATGTCTCGTCCAGTTGATCAGAATCTATAATAGAATCCATTTTTAGATAACAAATAGCCACAATTGGTATTAAGTAGTCCACCATTGGATTATTTATACCAAGAAGTTGTGAACAAATAAAATTTTGTTAACCAAATAACCATGACCTATAATCATTGAGTAGAAGGATTCACCTTGAATGTCCACAAATTGTGTGGATACATCACAAAGATTCTTCACGAGACCTTAGAGGAATATAAACCATAAGCTACACCTAGACTAATATTCTAACCATTAATCCAATGGTTGGAAGAAAAGGAGTTGAAGACCATAAGAAAACTCTAAGGGGTAGAATATAGATTGAGTTGGAGGTTCAATAACTCAAGATTTTGAGCAAGATAGATGAAAAAGGTTTGAACTAAGAGGAAGTTCGATCTTATTTTCATAAGACTGTTGAACAATACTTTCAGAAGGATGTCAGACCAGAAGCCGAGGATTATACCTCGAGGAAGTAAGAAGTGGAGTATAACTTGAGAAAGTGAGTAATATTTACTCAGAAGTATGGAAGCTCAAGTAAGCTAGGTATAATGAAGTTGGATGAAGGAAATACCATAAACAAAATATAGCTCAAAAAGGCCAAATACCGAAGAAGATTGAATATACCAATACCAAAGACTAATAGAATGATTCCTTTCATGGAACCTAAATAAACCAGAATAGTTATAAGTATCAACTATAAACCATGATTGGATGGACTAAATGAGTCTACTCCATTCATAGAGAAATAAACCATCTCGACCATTTCATGTTAAGTACCTTATGTAGTACCATTATTGCAGTTTTGGTAGTAAGGGAAAACAAAGACCTATTATGTCAAATAGGAGAAGGTTATCCAATTAGTCCTCAATTAAGACTATCAGGACAAGAAGAAGTCTTAATCATGGAATCTCCAATGAGAAAGGAAACAAGCTTATAAGAGTTGGAAGAAATCAAAGAATCAAAGTAAGAACCATGGTTCAGAGACAAACCCTAATGGATTCTAGGAAGAATCTGGACGAGGGATATATTCAATTATATCTAGTGAGATCACTATGGAGTTCGAGAAAAGTTTAAGTCTGCACAAGTCAGATCCACACTTCGGAAACGTGAGAGAGATCAAACTTCGAGGACGAAGTTTAGTTTAAGGGGTAGAGACTGTAATATCCCAGGTAATGGGGTTACAAAAATAGAGGAAACAGATGTGTGCATTGCATTCATGCATAGAAAATCTGGGAAAATTTTGCGCTTTTAAATAAAAACTGCATCGAAGGGGAATAAGTTTCTCTCTCGACACCTTACAGGGTTAGGGATTCGAGAGTGCGACAAACTTGTTTCTCATCTAACTAAACTAGGGTTTTGAGAAGAAAGGGGAGAGTTTGCATCACAACTTAAGTTGCATGATTGAATTCAAACCTAAGTTGAATTTGAATTTCAAATTCAAACATCAAATAAATATCTCATAAATTCAAATTGTGAGGAAATTCATTAAGTAAATTATAAATAATAAACAATATGAACAATTAAAATAAAGTAAAGCTCATTAGAGAAAACTTTGAGCTTTATTGATATTCACACAAAATACAATGTCAATTACAATATCCAGAATTGAAATATAAATTTACAACACATTAGAAGAATTGGAGAAATAGAAAAAAAAAAGAAAAAAAAAGAAAATTACAAGTAAATGAAATGTCCCAAATTACACATGATAATCCTCTTGAAAAGCTTGATCCAGATGATCTTGATCTTCATCTTGATCATCTTCTGGTTTTCCTGCACTCAAACAAAACAAAACACCAATTATGCCAAGTGGCATTGCCACTTGGCAGGTTAGTAGAATAATGAAAATAAGAAGATATGGATCAGCTCTGCCGAGCTGATCATCTCACCGCCAAGCACATGCCAGATACCAAGTATCTGGTATATACACACACACAAGCAGCTCACACAGCCTGTGTGCATGCTCAACACCAAGCCATTGAGTGTGCATGTAGCACAACACACACACACACCGGCGAGTGAGTCACATAGTGTGCCGGACCAAGGCTGTCGACCAGGGAGAGCAAGGGAGCACCAAATATAAACTTTTCAGAGCCAAACCCTAGCTGTCTATCGACAGAATCTCCAGGGTAAGAACACAAGCACATCAAGAATAGGAAGAACAGCCACTACTGTTCAACCTGCCTAACTCACCACAGCACTGAATCAAGCACCACAAGATTGCAAGGAGGAGCAGGGCAAGCATCATCACCACACTGAAGAAATCCTCTACACCAACACCCATTTTCTAGGAGCTGGAGTGAGGTATACACAAAAGAACCTGAGCAAACACATGCTTTGCTCATCAATACGCATACACATGCATCACAGGAGCACAGAAGGGTAGAATACCCTGTTTGTGTCATCATCTTTCTACAAAGCCATTTGGTGCAAGCAAATATGGGTAAGACCATTAGATAATCATCCTAAGGGAACATCAGTTATGCAAATCAATGCATAACTAAAGGAATCCAGCCAAGAATGAATTCATAACTAGCCTAGCCCACACACTCAGCACCTACAGCTAGCTAGGCCATCAGACTATAGACAAATCCTTGTCTAGATATTTTCTCAACATCAAAAGCCACTGGAAGTCCAGTATTGGATCAAGCCAGTGAGCAGTTGTTCAAATCCAGCAAGCAATCACCAACTAGAGCAAGCCACAGAAGAAGGGAGCTACCCTTGACAGCATCACAGTGCTGCCAGGGCTACCTCAACCCACAGCCAGCACAAGAACCTACACATCATTATCCATTTGGATTCAGTAGAGGGCTAGGGTACACAACTGAGTGTTGGCATCCATCTAGCCCTGTCACATTTAATTGGATGATCACAACTGCAAAGCAGCTCACATCACTTATCCACTTCAGTAAAATTCAGGCAATACAGATAAGTGAACAAAACAAATAAATCAAAGCACCAGGGCTTTGCGGGTGATCCAATGGATCACCGCAAGCAACAAGCAGCTTGCTTAAGCCAACAACGAGTACACACCGAGGCCAAGCCTCGTATGAAGTACAAACAAGACTCGGTTGAGCACCGGTGAATCACGGAGAGAAGCACACACTTGCTCACAAGCAAGTAATGATCAATTGATCATCGAGCATCACTTGCTCTTGCTACAGGTCACCACAGCCAAGCATAGCATCAACACATGAACCGGACAATAAGATCAGCCACAGGACATGAACCAATACATCACGAGATAATCAAATAAGCTAGATATCAAAGTATCCGAGTAGCAGTTCATCATGGGATAGGGCTGTACGAGCACAGCTATGCTCGGTGGAGCATCTCCATGAATTAGAGCACACGAAAGGCATATCGGAGGCACCGACACTTGCAAATTTGCAAGGATTATACACGATAATCACAGCCGGGGCAAATAGTTGAATACACTTGATGATCTAGCAAGTAATAGCATCAAGGACAAGATCACGAGAGATAGAATTAAGCAAGAATTGCAAACATAAGCAAGCACAGAGCCTAGGAATCTTGCACAGAATCATGTATAGCATGGCAGGATAGCACAACAGTAGTAACCATGGCAGTAGCAGGCCAGCAGATTTACAGCAGCAGCACAGTAGCATAGCAACACAAGCAAAGTAGCACATGAACAGGCTAGCAAGGCACAGCAACAGCGCATAGTCACGGCAAGCATCTCAACATGGAGATGCAGGCCAGTGGCTGAGCAAGACGAAGAGGATGAGGAGAGAAGTGAGCAGAGCAGACAGGGAGAGTAGGAGGCGATGGATACTCACCGGTGAAGTGAAGCACAGGGCACGGCCATGGCGGCCACGGCGGCACACGCCGAGGGCGCAGCAGCGCCAGGCCAGGCCAAGCCATGACGGCGCCACGGCACCAGCATCACCACGGTCAGGCACGGCGGTGCCACGGCATCTGGAGCGTCGGTGGCGACAAGATCGCCACGGCACTCCACGCCAGGCGACCAGAGCGAAGGGGGGCAAGACGAGCAGGCGGCGCTTCACAAATCGCCACGTTGGATCTGAAGCGCCGTTGAACGGCGGTTCAGATGCGCCATATCTCGCCGGCGGCGACGGCCGGAGATGGCCGGAACAATTCGGAGAAGACGGCGGCGACGCGGGTGTCGCGAGAGTGTGGGCGAGGGCTAGGGTTCGTGAGCGAGTGGTGGTGAAGGGGTCGGTGCGACCGACCGAGCCCAAGTGTGGCTCGGGTTAGGGTTAACCGCTGGGCCACCCTGACAGGTGGGCCCAGAGGCATTTTTGGTATTTCACAAATTCCAAATAAGGCAGAAACTTTGAAAATACATAACAAATTATTAATAACTCTAAAAAAATAATTAAAAATATGAAAACCACTCAGAATAAAATTCTCTATCATAATAAAATATGAAATGGAATTTTTGGAGATAAACAAGAATAAGTTCAAATTTGATGAATTAAATAATCATTTAAATCACACATGTTATTTTCAATAATGAAAATAAGTCCATAAATTCATTTGGACTCTAAAAACACCTTGACAACATTTCAAGGTTGTATTTTGCCCTAAACAGAGTATCCCTAATATTGTTCTTAGTACTAACCTCTCACATAAAATGTAGAAACCTATCACTAATATATGGGTATCCCATGTGCTCATCCTCATCAGATCTAACTAATCAAGTAGGGTCAACCAAGTACAAAACCCTAGTTCCTATTCCAAAGACCACATCCTTAGTTATCCATAACTAGCATCACACCATTGTGATGAACCTTAATAGCAACTACACCTACTATTATGTATTACATTCCCTACTCCACTAAACCCTACTAGTGTTGGATACTAACTATCAACCATCCTATTTAGGAGCCAATTATTCCTTACTTACCAGAACCAACAGTAAAACCTAGGCCACCTCAACCCTAATTGATATACATCTTCTTACTTAAGAAGTATGTTCTTCAAAAGTTATTCTTTTGAAGAAAATAAGGAATCATCATCAACCCTGCTTATAAGGACCTATAAACCCTAGCTAGCTATCACCAACAAGATGAACCAATCTTGATAGCAACCTTGTATGAATAATTGCTTAGAATGCCAGGCTTAACTCAACCTTACAAGCCCTTGGTGTTGATGAATCCAACTAGGTTGGGATCCATCTAATATTTACTCCAGCAACTACATGAAACCATAGTCAACCATAGAAACCCAACCTAATTATCATACTTGTTCTTTATCAAAGAACATGTTCTTCAAAAGTTATTATTTTGAGGTATATGATAATTAATCATTAACCATGCCATATAGTACTAAAACTGACCATTATCCTTTACTTGTTAACGTTATGCCAATCATCATTCTTTGTGTGCTCAATTGATTATTATGCTTTATTATCTACCTGTTTATGATACCAAGCAACCAATCCTTAATAAGAACCTTGTTTGTGAATCACTCTAAAAAGTGCAACACACCCTAAGCAAATCATTTCAACTAGCCAATCCTAAATCATCGGGGTTAGGACACGCTTAGAGCGATTGCATCTCATACTTATGCATTACTGCATCCTTGTCAATCTTTTAAACATCGTCCTTACCGGACGATGATGCTATTTCAGAATTTGGAGTTATTGCGTATCGAAGACCTTGCCTGCATAATCTTGCGAGTCAAGAAAGGCAAGTTCATCACTTGCTCATGTCATTTGAGTATTTCTATCAAATTACTTGCAAAGTATTATGGTTATCACTATTGCATAAAAACCAAAACCACTATTTTCATAACTATGAATATGACTATGTGGTGGGCAATGGAACCATGGATTGTGTTGATATGGTGGAGGTTCCATTGCAAGGGTTTATATCCATCTAGGATTAAACAACAAATGTCGCCAGTGATTCTTGTGCCGTAATACCCGTGTTAACCATAAGATCCGGAGTGGGACGGAGTAGTCAAAAGTGTTTCCACCTCTCGTTCATCAACGGATGCTCATTACCGGGTGCTCATGATCTTGCGAGACTTGATGCGGGGGTGGGAACCCGTAGAAGTCCCAACGGTAATGAGGTCTATGATGGGTTGCATCTGCCGGCGTAGGAATGTATGGTAGAGCCCCGCATTGACGTCGTGGTCGGAGTCCACCCTGAAATCTATGGGAATAATGGGGCCGGCGTGGACCCAGGGTCGGAGTATGCAACAAAGGGTGGGTGTTCGAGGTAGCGGAGGAACATGATTGGCTAGACCTTATACCGGGCCTCACACCAAAGGAAGTGTGGACGGGTCGCCCCCGGTTGGCACCAAGGTTAAGATCTCTTATGGGTAAAGCAACACACCTCTGCAGAGTGTAAAGAACCGTGACCTGTCACTCCCTGTTCCGGGATATGGAACTGCGAACGCGGCCGGAAAGGAGCTCCATGAAGTTCTAGTAAACCGGTGAAGGCCGACGGACATAGTTCTTCCGAATAAAAGCAACCTTTTGAAGAAATGGTTATGAAAACTTGCATTGGTATTAGACTTTCTGGTCTAATGCTGTAGCTAGTGCATTAAACACCTCTTTCCTATAATGAACTTGTTGAGTACGCTCATACTCATCCCACTCTTAAATCCCCTGCTTAGATATGGAGGCATCGAAGGAGGATCTTCAGTACAACTCGAAGGCCGAGGAGTCAACAACTACTTCACGAGACAGGACCTTGTCAGAGGAGTCAGATACCACATCCAACAAGGAGAAACCTAGTTTAGCCATAGAAGGGAACTAGCTTCCTAAACCTAGCTCCTACTTAGCTAGAGTCTATTCTTAGCCTCTGTAGCTAGTGAAATACTCTACAAATAGAGTTCGTGATAAGACTAGACTACGAGTCGTTCTTCTAGAGTTTATTTGCAGTTTTACCTCATTGTAAAGTAGGAGGCTGTGATGATCTTATGTAACAGAGTCGATGTTGTAATTCTATAGACATGCCTTGGACCCGCATATGTTTCGTTGTACCACTCCGAGCAATATAATACCCGTGTAACCGTGTTTCATTGGTGTTATATCGGACTTACATACTACACCATGCGGTGGTATGCCGGGTCACCACGAGTTGGTATCGAGCAAATGCTTTGACCTTAGGATTAAAACCCTTTAAAGGAGACCTATAGGATTGGTAGTGTCTATAGGAAGTTGTTGTAGATAAACCAAATACTTCTTATGACTTGAGATGGATATTCACTTGAGAATAATCCTGACACACTTAAGTCAACATTTCCTATCTATCTTTACTAAGAGAAGTTAGTTAGTTAATCCCAAACATGTAGTACACAATTAAGTCTGAAAAACAATAGATGAGTAGATCATAGTTGGTATACAATACATGGTAGTCCAAAGAGAGGATACAACCATAAGGAAGATATCCTATTGGAAGTTGTGTACCAACACTTGTTATGGTTAAGTAAGAGTTATACAGACCTGTAATATGAGTAATATCAAGTGATGAAGATAATTAAGATATCTTAATAGAAGATGAAGACCAAGATAAGTAATAAGTAAGTAAAATTATCTAGACATGTGAAACAATTGATAGTAAGTAATAACTATGAGTCATATGAGGTAGTATAGATCATGATGAGTCAACCATGGGAGGTAAGGAAGAGAGATAGGAATAAAATATGCCTACTTACATGGTAGAAATAGTAATCACATATGATTCACTTGAGATTCATTATGTGATGGAATAGAACATCATAAACATTTAGGAGGAGAACAACAAGAAGTCAAGTGCTAAACAAATAGTGCAAGAATTGTGTTTCAAAACAATAAGAAGTGTGCCAAGCACATCAAAACCATAGTCTTATGATAGTATAAACACTTAGAAGTATAGGAGCTATATCATAATAAATAGGTGTTTAGAGTAGATATGATAGAACTTAGAGATACCATGTGAGTCAGTTCATGCAAGAACGCAGTGGGCTGCAGGCATCCAAACAGGCCGAAAATTGCTGACCCGATGCGAGCCAAGGGGGATACAGGCAACCAAATGCACACATGGAATCTCCAACACGGCGACCCATCCCGCGCCCGCACGTCCGGATGGGTCCAACCGGACAAATCCACGGCCCAACGTGGCCACGCACCGCAAATACGGATGGCCGCGGCGTCCGGAACGACGCAAACCCGTCCCAAATCTGGGCTAGGTATGCGTGGCCGTGGATGGCACGCGGCGTCCGGTCACGTCCGCCTGCTCGCCTGCTCGGCTCCCTTGGGCCCAGCTGTCGGTGGGAGCGGGCGGCATATTAAATGTGGACTGGGAGGGATCTGTCCCTGTCCAGTCCACTCCCCACTCCACTCCAGTCGACAGTTCCGCACGCACGCGCAACCTACTAGTGGAAAACAGGCCTAATGTCGCGGGTCGTATGACCCTTTTGTCGCGGGCGGCCAGCCGCGACAATGGAGGCGCGACAAAAGGTCGCCCTTTTGTCGCGGTTCGCTTACGACCCGCGACATAAGGTCCACCACGTGGCAGCCGCGGGGTGCGCAGGGGACAAGCCCTTTTGTCGCGGGCGGTAATACCACCCGCGATAAAAGGCCCTCTACGTGGCGCGCGCACAACGCTGCTGCTTTAGGGTTTGAGGGGTGCAGCACCCCCCCCCCCGCCACCGACCGCCTGTTATTTCATTTTTTTCATTCGAAAATAAAAGTTGCATATATTTGTACGCTACTAGAAGTGGTACACGTTCATTCATTATATATATATAGATCGATCAAACAAATATTGGAAGCAAAAGTCGATTCCCCTTACATGTAGATTCCCCTTACATATATATATACATTTAGCTCACGATCGACAAGCGGTACTAACGACCGTCTATTTGGAGGTAGAGCATCTATTTGGACTAAACAAGCCTTTGTTGTTTAGTACTTCTCTAACCAAAAGTCCCGACAGTTCCTCCGCAATTCCTAGTAGGTGATCCTTTGGTTGGAGTCTGTCCCGCATGTAGTCAACCTATATACGAAAATGAGATGAGTATGACTATATCAATCTTGATAACGAAATATTGACGATAATAAATAAAGTTGTGAATGTTATTGCTTACGTTGAATTTATTTTTGTTCTGCTTCTTAGTGGTTAACATGCGAATGGACTCGCAAACGTAGTATCCACATAGATTCGTCCCTTGTGGCTGCTGAGGGCACGGTACAGGAGTAAATGTCAGCTTCTCTGCCCAGGTACCCTCCTTATGATGTTTCTTGAAAGCTCTCCAAGCCCTCGCCGTGCAAAAGAATGATTGAATGAGTGGATAATTAATTGATATCTCACGAAAGATATAGCGCGGCGATGAAGGAAATTACACTTGGAGCAACTTCGCAAGTCGCGAACCCGTCCACGCCTCTACTCGGTGGGTCTCTTACTTCAACTATTCCCTTATCGGCTTGAATGTCTAGTAGAATCCAGTGGAAGCTGCACATGTTATGTATATACGTCAGGAATTACACTTAACATCGAGTAAGAAAAATTGAATGTGCATAAAAGATCATTAAGACTCTCACTCGTAGTTGTAAGGAAATAATATTGAATCACGAAATATTGCTCCCCCAAAAACATTAGTAGGTTTCCCCCGTATCTTCGCGGTTATGCTTTACCGTTTGAACATTTACTTTATCCGGGTCAACAAACCCAATATTGATAATATTGTTACTTTTGCATTCACCGATCTTCGATCCGCATAAGAGAACACATAAGATATAATGAGTATATGCAATGAAAATGAACATGAACTGAATGAAAATGAACTTATATGTAGTTAACAACTTACAAGCAATAGCAACTCATGAGAGATTTGTCGAGGGCTTCTAAATTGAATAACTCCCAGAGTTCATTTATCTCAATATGGATCTCCTCCTTTCGGTAGTAATATTCAAATGGTATATCCGCCACGATGTACCTTATGTTCTCCTTGCATGCATCAAGGTACCACTGATGCAAATTCCGCATATGTGTTGGCAGTTTATGCAGCTGCTCTCTGCTGACCAAGTCGGCCCCGTAGACAAATTTAGGAGCTATATCAGCAGTGGGTAGTGCAGCATCTGCTGCTAATAGCAATTCCTCCACGGTAACTGAACAGGCAGCCGCTAGCCTTGCAGCTTCTTCCAGCACGAAACCACCATGTTCCTGGTACACCTTGGGAACATTAAGCACTTTGATTGCTGGGATCGATTGTTTGGGCTGATCTCCGAGCAGGGGAACTTCCTTTCTTTTTTTGCCTTCTGCCGTTTGCTTGGCCTTGAGGGGTGCACTTGTTGAACTTGACTTCTTCTCGGCTGCACTTCTAGCTTATGATTTGCTCGTGCTAGCAATATCCTTCTCCTTAGCCTTGTCATCCTTGTTCTTCTTAGCCTTTTCATCCTGCTTCTTGTCATCAATTACCCTCGCAAGGTGGCGTGTATAGTCATCCTTCTTCTCGTGTAAGTCATATTGCGATGGTGTGTTCAGAAAAGAAGTAGCATATGCTTTTTGCTTCTTGGTGTATGGCTCTGGCGCTGGGGGTTTTGGCTTATGAAAAAACTCATAGTTGTATTTCGCAACAATGGCCTCATTTTCCTCGACAGTACGATCGTAAGGACGGGGGGGGGGAACCTTTGGTACTTTTGGGAGGGGCGACATCTTGCGGACAGGACTCTTGAAACGCTTCCGGTTGGGTGCATTCCGAGTCTTAGTGGGCGGAGGCGGCGGCGCTGGAGATGGAGATGGACTACAGATGTCGTGGTCGACGTCGTACCCATGGGGTGATGGTGGCGACATGTGATCAGTAGGAGGAGGTGATGGTGGCCTGCGATCATCTGGAGGAGGTGATGGTGACCTGGGACTACTGGTACTAGGGGCTACCCAGCCTGGCAGCCTGATGTTCTTATTTTCCCAGAGAATGATTTCTCCCAGCACCTCTCTGAGTGTAACCCCCCCATCACCTCCAGGGAACTGGAGCTCCAATGTCTCCCACGACGGTACAACTGAATCCACCCCGAAACGAGCATAGCCAGTTGGAATCTTATTGCCATGCCATGTTGCAGGCTCACCTTCAGGTCCAAATGCAGGTAAGACATAGCCGACCGCCACCTTAACAGACATGTTCCTGAACACCTCATGGAGATCACAAGGTGTTTGCTCCTTGATTCCATCCACGGGGTCGCCAGGACCGCCATCTATCATCCGTGTAGGAGGGGCCTCCGAGTTGGCCACGCTGCTGTCTCGTCGCTGAGATATGCCAGCGGTATTATCTGGCTGGCGCTGTCCTTTAAGTTCATTAATCTCCAGCTGCTGCTGCTGAATCTCCCGCTTCTGCTGGTCTAGTTGCCGTTGGAACTCAGCCATCCGGTCATTCCGCACCTCCGAGTCGCGTTGTTTTGCTCTCGCTCGGCTTCTATAAGTCTCCGCGTCATTCGGAAACCCAAGCGCCCACGGAACACTAGGGCCGAAGCCTCTTGTTCGTCCTCCCTTTTCAGGATTACCGAGGACAAGCGTCAGCAAGTCTTTCTCTCTATCGGGAGCAAACTTCAGTTTTCCCGCTTTAATATCAGCAGTCACTTTAATCCATTTTTCCCTGGGTACCCTAACCTTGCTGTCACTTTCAACAAGGTTCCATGTCTTCATGTCATACTCACAGCCATGCCCAAGGAACCAATTTCGAGCCCTAGTGTCCCATCCTTCTCGTTGTGGTTCTGGAGTGATCCCATTCAGCTTCATCTTAGCCTCTTGTGCATCCCACTTAGGCATGGCTACTTTGTAGCCCCCTCGCCCCGTGTGATGGTGATATTTCTTTTCGCTTGCATTCTTCTTGTTTTTCTTTGACAGGTTCACAGCCTCCTCTGATTCTTTGTACTTCACAAATTCTTCCCAGTTATGCTCCTGCTTCGCTAGATAGTTTTCGAATAATGGAGGCTTCTTCTCGGTCTTATAAGCTTTCCATAACCGGTTCTTATACGCCCGGAAAAGTTCCCCCATCTTCTTAAGAGCCCATTTCTTCACTAGGGCCCTCTGCTTGGCATTCTCAGACTCCGATCCCAAATTTGGCAAAGTGAAATGTGCCATGAGGTCGTCAAAAATTGTGTCTTTGTACCTATCGGCAACCTAACTTTCGGATACATTCTTGGTCTTGTTCCATTCTCTAATAGTGATCGGGAGACGATCTCTAACCAGAACTCCGCACTGATTTTTAAATGTCACTCTGACACTCGCGGGTGCCACCGGTTGGCCTTCCGGTGATATAGCTTCAATTGTGAAGTGGTCTTTTTTGCCCAACTTCTTTGCCGGGCCTCGTTTCTCCAACTTATATTTGGAGGCCTAAGAGAATAAAAATTAATTAATTTATATACATATGTAGAATTCCATTAATGCCTCTATAGTAATCGTATACCTCATCATGACCGGAGCCGTCGGCTTCTCCATCACTGGAGCCGTCGGCTTCTCCATCAACGGAGCCGCGGTCTTCTCCAGCTCCGGAGCCGTCGGCTTGTCCATTACCGGAGTCGCGCTCTTCTCGGTCGGCTTCTTGTCCATCGCAGATTATGTCCTCGAATAAGTCTTCCTGTTCCAAGTCTCGACGGATTTCGAATGGATCCATTGTTTCTGCAAAAAATTAAATCGATAAGTACATGTTCTAACCCTAACACGAGAGGGAGAGGGTGTCGGCGACGCGTATTTGCGGGAGAGAGAGGGTGTCGGCGATGCGTGTTTGCGAGAGGGGGAGGGTGTCGGCGACACGTGTTTGCGAGAGGGACAGGGTGTCGGCGACGCGTGTTTGCGAGAGGGGGAGGGTGTCGGCGACACGTGTTTGCGAGAGGGAGAGGGTGTCAGCGACGCGTGTTTGCGAGAGGTGGAGGGTGTCGCGACGGGTTTTTGCGAGGGGGGGGAGGGGGTCGGCGTCGGTTGTTTGCGAGAGGGAGAGGGTATCGGCGTCGGTTGTTTACGAGAGGGAGAGGGGTGTCGGCGGGTGTTTGCGAGAGGGGTGTCGGCGGGTGTTTACTAAACTAAAACTTAAACTAATTAACTAAATTATATACAAAAAAACTTAAACTCTAAAACTTGAACTAACTAATTATCTAACTACAAAAATTTTACAACAAAATTTAAACTACAAAAATTTTACAAAAAAATTAAACTAACTAATTACAACAAAATTTGAACTAACTAATTATCTAACTACAAAATTTTTACAACAAAATTTAAACTACAAAATTTTTACAAAAAAAATTAAACTAACTAATTACAACAAAATACTTACAACAAAATTTGAACTAACTAATTATCTAACTACAAAATTTAAACTACAAAATTTTTACAAAAAAATTAAACTAACTAATTACAACAAAATACTTACAACAAAATTTGAACTAACTAATTATCTAACTACAAAAATTTTACAACAAAATTTAAACTAACTAATTATCTATATATATACTAAAATACTTACAAAAAAATTGACTAATTAACTAACTAACTAACTAACTAAAAAAATAAAAAAAAGAGGGCGGGGGGCGCCGGCGCCGGCGGCCGGCGGTTGCTACCTCTGCGTGCAGATGGGCGGAGGGGGCGCGGCGGCGGGGGCGACACGACACAGGGCGGCGGTGCGGCGGCGGGGGGCGGCACCGAGCGGCGGCCCACGCGGCAGAGGGCGGCGGCACCGAGCGGCGGCGCGGCAGAGGGCGGCGGCACCGAGCGGCGGCGCGGCAGAGATGGCGGGGGCGGCGCCGGAGGAGCTCGAGGCGGCGCGGCAGAGGTGGCGGGGGCGGCGCCGGGGGAGCTCGAGGCGGCGACGGCGGCCACGGCGGCGGCGCGGTGAAATCCGGCAGCCTGGCGGCGCTAAGTCGTCGTTAGGGTTGGCCTCCAGTATCGCGGGTGGACGCTCCGCCCGCGACGCGCGGGTTATATTATACCTACCCCCTTTTGTCGCGGGTTGTGGCACCACCCGCGATAAAAGGCCCCCCTTTTGTCGCGGGTCGTGCCACCACCCGCGATAAAAGGGGGGGGTCTTTTATCGCGGGCCGTGGCACGACCCGCGACAAAAGGGGGTGGGGGCTGATCCGCGCCAAGTGCATCCAACGGCTCAGGCCGTATGAATCCAACGGCCTGGAGCCGTTGGACGCGGATCAGCCCCTGGAGCTGTTTTTTTCTGTTTTATAAATAAACCCATATTTATCTATGTTAACTTAATAAAAACTATTATTTCAATAACTTTTAAATGGTAACTCAAATAGAAAAGTTTTATATATGAAAAGTGATCAGAAAAATCCAATGAACATGAATATGACATCCATATAACTATTTGCATCTCGCATCATATCAATCTTTCATCCGTTCCTGTTTCTTCTCTACTGCGCACCGCCGGCCTGCCACAAGTGTCGCTTCCCCGTGCCACGTGTCGCCGCCGCTTCCACGTGCCTCGCCCCGCCGCTGCCGGAGTGCGACGTGTGTAGCCGTGGCTTACACGTGCCATGCCCCGCGTGCGCTATATAGAGCGACGCGTGCGGGCGCAACCACACATCGCCACCGCCTCCGCTCTCATTCATCTTCGGGATGCCTCCACGTCGTCGAGGGTCGTCCGGTTTCCGTGGCGTTCGAGTGCGTCCGAGCGGTAGGTTCTACGCCGAGATACGCGCCGGTGGCTTCCGCCTCACCCTCGGCACGTACAACACGCCGGAGCTGGCGGCGCACGCTCACGACGCGGCGGCGTGGCGCTTTCGGCGGCCACGGCGCGACATGAACTTCCCGGATGTTGAATCGCTAGAGGAGGCGGAGTTCCTCGCGCCAGCGCCGTGCCTCGTCGACGACGAGGACCGTCGCCGGCACCGCCAGGTGCAGCGCAGGATCGCCATCGCCGAGCACGACGAGCAGTTGATGCGCCAGTGGAGTGCGCAGTTCCCCAACGACGTCGACAACACCGACGCGTTCTTCACTGACCTTAGGGCACAACGCAGGTCCAACAGGCGCCACCGTCGGGCCGTCGCCGATTTCGAGCTCGAGAACCCGAATACAACTTGGGCCGAAAACGACCCTCGGTGGGATGACATTTGGACGGGGACAACCTCCGACGACGAGTAGAGACTAGACTAGTCATTTATCTATTTTATTGTAATTTCAATAAAGTCGTTGTCGGTTCTACTAGTTTAAATTTAGTTTATAAAGTCATTGTCAGTTGTTTTTGTTCAATAAAGTGGTTGACACGAAATTTATTACGATTGAACTGGAATTAAAGTACAGAGCTCAACTGAAAATTAAGATACATGGCTAGATTCGAATGTTGGAGCCATTCAGTCATAGTCATGCCTAGCCCTATAATAGTCACCACTGTAGTCATCATAGTCGCCGACGTCATCGTCGCTAGCATCGGGGTCGCGGTTGTCGAACCTCGGCGGGTGAGCACGCGTGGGCTGGGATTGAGGGTAGTGCAGGCGGGGGCCACGGTAGGCCATGACGCTCTGGAGAGACCGGCCGCGCCACCACAGCCAACGGCCGGCCTCGTTGAAGTTCGAAGGAGGCGGGCCGTCCTCCTCGTACCTGGCAACCGCCCTCTCACGCCGATTGATGAAGAAGTTGTCCCAAGTCGGGCTGTAGTCGGGATGCCATTGGGGATTCCTCCGCTGTTCAGGCGTGAGCTTGAAATAGTAGTGGTTCGTGATGGCCATCTCGCGTGCCACACCTAGAGGGATAGGAGGGACCGGTACGCCTTCGACACTCAGCAACCAGCCGGTCGGGACGCGGTACCCTGGCGGGCAGGGGTAGTTCGAGGCGCAAAGCGCCTCCGCCTCCCGAGGTGTTAGACATATGATGGAAGCCATGGGAGAGAATGATGAGGTTTGCAGATATGAGTCTAGATGTGATATGTAAATGGAGGCCAAGCCTACATATATATAGTGGAAAAATGGCGGGAAGACGGAGGCGGGAACGCGGGAAGAAAATAGGCGGGAACGTAGTGGCGCGTGAAACTTTCATCCCGGGTGGAGGCTCAAACCGGGACAAAAGACTTGGGGAGGCTTATCTAGGAGGGCCTTATCTGGGGGGCTGACATGCGGGTAACCTTTTGTCACGGTTGGTGGGTGCAACCGGGACTAAAGCTGTCGGCAGGATAAGGATGTGCGGTAACCTTTTGTCACGGTTGGTGGGTGCAACCGGGACTAAAGCTGTCGGCAGCATAAGGACGCGTGGGTGGACGCACTGCTCGATGAGATAAAGCATGTAGCGCACGACTTCCTGTTGAAGGAACAAGACAAAGTAGAACCGGTGCCGTGCCTATAAAAGGAGCATCGATACGCCTTGCCAAACAGATCAACAAGCCAAGCAGAGTTTCATTCCCATGCATGAAGGAAAGGGTTGGGAAATCTCCCGTGGCGCAGCTTCTCGAAGATGTCGTTGGTGCACACGCCCTACGACTTCTTCGGAAGCTGCTCCTCAGAAAAATTTCCCTGCAAGCCCGTGAAAGACTCCATCTCCTCTAACAGTGTTGGGGAAAGGGTTCTCATTATTACATAAATGTAGAGATTGTGAAGAATACATTATTACATTGCCATCTACTGATGTGATCTTCTACGCCGTAGCCATGGAGAATCTTCATCATTTAGCAAGATGCTTGGGTCAATTTTCACCGTGAAGGGCGGAATTTCTTTAAACTTATTATAATCTTCTGACATGTCTGTCTTGTCATCCACTCCCACGATGTTTATTTTGCCCGAAAGAACTATGTGGCACTTTGGCTCCTCGGTTGATGTATTCTTTTGTTGATTTCTTTTTCTTGATTTGCTAGGACGAATGGCTCGTCCATGTACGCAAGATTGTTGGGATCCACTGTTGTCATACCGTACTTATTGTCTACCTGTATACCGCTGAGCTTCACCCATTTGCACCGAAACAAAGGGACCTTAAAAGTGGGACCATAGTCAAGTTCCCATATCTCCTCTATGTATCCATAATATGTGGTGGTTTGCCCATTCTCATCTTTTGCATCGAAGCGGACACCGCTGTTTTGGTTGGTGCTCTTTTTATCTTGGTCGATCGTGTAAAATGTATTCCCATTTATCTCGTACCCTTGGAATGTACATATGTTTGAAGATGGTAACCTGGCCAATAAGAACAGCTGCTCCACAACAGATGGGTCATTAATGAGATGTCTTTGCAACCAACTGCCGAAGGTATTCATGTGTTGACGTGTAATCAAGGACTCGGGCTGGCCCGGGTTTATTTCTCGTAAAACATTCTTGTGTTTCTCGATGTACGGAGCCACCAAGCTGGAATTGTATAGAACTGTGTAGTGTGCTTGATTGAAAGAAATCTTGTCCCTGTACACCGTTGCTTTCCTTCCTAGTGTGCCTTTTCCAGTAAGCCTCCCCTCATACCGAGATTCAGGAACACCAATCGGCTTAAGGTCAGGAAGAAAGTCAACGCAAAACTCAATGACCTCCTCAGTTCAGTAGCCCTTTGAGATACTTCCTTTCGGCCTAGCTCGGTTATGAACATATTTCTTTAAGACTCCCATGAACCTCTCGAAGGGGAACATATTGTGTAGAAATACGAGACCGAGAATTCTAATCTCTTCAACTAGGTGAACGAGGAGGTGCGTCATAATATTGAAGAAGGATGGTGGGAACAACAACTCGAAGCTGACAAGACATTCGACCACATCTTCCTGTAATCCTGACAAAGATTCTGGATCCATTACCTTCTGAGAAATTGCGTTGAGGAATGCACATATCTTCACAATGGCTAGTCAAACATTTTCTGGTAGAAGTCCCCTCAATGCAACCGGAAGCAATTGTGTCATAAGCACGTGGCAGTCATGGGACTTCAGGTTCTGGAATTTTTTCTCCTTCATATTTACTATTCCCTTTATATTCGACGAGAAACCATACAGAACGTTGATACTGAATAGGGCTTCAAAAAAGATCTCCTTCTCTTGTTTGGTAAGAGCGTAGCTGGCAGGCCCTACAAACTGCCCTGGATGATTGCCGTTTCATCCTTTATTACTTTCCTGGTCCTCCCGTGCTTCTGGTGTATCTTTTGTCTTTCCATACACGCCCAGAAAACCTAGAATATTCACACAAAGATTCTTGGTCAGGTGCATCACGTCGATTGCAAAGCGGACTTCCAGGACTTTCCAATATTCTAGCTCCCAAAAAATAGATTTCTTCTTCCACATGGGCGCGTGTCCGTCATCGTCTTTCGGAATAGGTCGACTGCCTGGACCCTTTCCAAAGATAACATTTAAATCCTTGACCATGTCAAATATATCAGCACCACTACGGGGGACAGGCTTCGGACGACGGTCAGCCTCGCCGTCGAAATGCTTGCCTTTTTTCCTTAAGGGATGCTTGCGCGGAAGGAAACGACGATTGAACGGGTACACAACTTTTATGCTTTTTCCCAAATATTTACTTTCAGTCTCATCTAAACAGTGTGTGCATGCATTGTATCCTTTGTTCGTCTGTCCTGAAATGTTACTAAGAGGAGGCCAATCATTGATGGTTACGAATAGCAACGCTCGTAGGTCAAATTCTTGCTCGGTGTGTGTTATCACCGGAATTTGACCAAGTCAGAGGTGGGCCGCGATTAAGATGGGCTTAAAGATTATATACGGAAGAAATACGTGAATCGGCCTTATATGCAAAGTTTGGGCTAGCATGCTCGTGTATCTGTAATATAGTAGATCGTATCTTAGATTAGAAGATAGAGTTTGACCCGTGCACGGTTAGGTGCACGCCTAAATTAGAAAGTCCCCTGGACTATAAATATGTATCTAGGGTTTATGGAATAAACAACAACCAACGTTCAACCACAAATCAATCTCGGCGCATCGCCAACTCCTTCGTCTCGAGGGTTTCTACCGGTAAGCATCATGCTGCCTAGATCGCATCTTGCGATCTAGGCAGCACAAGCTTTATGTTGTTCATGCGTTGCTCGTACTGAAGCCTTTTTGATGGCGAGCAACGTAGTTATCATAGATATGTTAGGGTTAGCATTGTTCTTCGTATCGTATGCTGTCGTAGTGCAACCCTTGCATATCTAGCCACCCTTACACCTATCTTAGGTGTAGGGGCGGCACCCCGCTTGATCATTATTTAGTAGATCCGATCCGTTATGTTGCTCCTTGTTCTACAAGGATTAGTTTAATATCTGCAATAGTTAGGCCTTACAAAGGGTTGGAGGATCCAGCGGCACGTAGGGTGTCGTTTGCTAGTCCTAAACAGGATGTTCCGGGGATCAACCTCGTGTTGGTTTTTAGGCCTTGTTTAGGATCGGCTTACGATCACCGTGCGTGGCCGCGAGACCCAATCGTGAGTAGGATGATCCGATTATGCGGTGAAAACCCCAAATCGTCGTAGATCGAGTTAGCTTTATCTTGATCAAGCAGGACCACCATATATTCGTGCACCTCGTACGAATCATGGGTGGATCGGCTCCTTGAGCCGATTCACAGGATAACCTGAGAGCCGATCGAGGCTCGTATTTAATGTTTACGTGTATGCCATGCAGGAAACTAAGCGAGGCATCTCCATCACCTTCCTGACCAGGTATAGGTCAGGTGGCACGCCCTTGCATCAGCATCGGACGTGTGTGCCAGAAGCTTTGCGGGCCATCGCTCGGAGGGACCAGGGCCAGCCGCAGCCCTAAGTTGTTCCCGGCTCTACTGTGTTGCCCGTCGCTGCCCGCCGGTGGGTTTCTGACGCCAACACATTCTAGCACGCCCGGTGGGACGATCTTCTACATCAACCACATCGCCATCTACAGCTGAGATGGCGGACGGCACGCCAGTCACCTACGAGGATCTGACCGACGAGCTCAAGAAGAAGTATGACGAGGTCAAAGCAATCCTCGAAGCCGACCTCATCGGCTCTTTTCACAGAACCCGTTCCCATGGCATCAGGTGGAAAGGGTTCTCACCTGAAGGCGCACTCGACGGAGTGGACCTCT
>NC_061510.1:63855133-63934577 GCF_022539505.1 Lolium rigidum | reverse complement strand
ACATGGTGACTCACTCGCTGCATCGCCATTCTGAGAGCCTGGTGAATACTTTGGAGCGTGTCGCTTTTCGGATGATACAGGAAGTCATGAGGCACCAGTGCTCTCCGTCAGGACCAGTTCTTGGGACCTACCGAGGAGAAGTGCCACTTCAGTCCCGTCTCCCGTTGTCATTCGCGTTGGCGGCACCAGAAGTGCCTAATTCACCGGCATGCGCCTTCGACAGTGTTGAGGACGCTTACCCTGGGAGGTGCCAGCCAAGATGCTCGTTCAACATCAACATGGTGGAACTGGGGCACCGCCCTGATGAGGGTAGAGACGAGGGCAGCTGCTCTCATAGCGAAGATAAAGAGGAAGCCGCTCCATGCGATCGGCCCCGACACTGCCAAAAGATCCTGGTGATGATCAAGATGGAAGCCGATTCTAGCGATCGGCCCGTATTATCCGTACCTCCTGCTCTCCCGGTATATGGCGTCGACCTCACAGGTGACGGAAAGCTAGGGTATGGGTTTACATCGGCTGATGAGCTAGAGGAAGTCGACATCGGTCCTGGGGATAAGCCGCGACTGACTTTTATCAGCAAGAAGTTGGATCCACAGCTCAGGGGGCAGATGATAGCTTTGTTAAAGGAATACCCAGATTGCTTTGCATGGGATTACACGGAGATGCCTGGGTTGGACAGGAGCATCATTGAACATCGGCTCCCCCTTAAGAAAGGATTTCGGCCGTTCCAACAACGAGCCCGTCAGATGAGGGCCGAAATTCTGGAAGAAGTCAAGAAGGAGATCGAGAAGATGTTGGCCGCTGGGTTCATCAGGCCGTGCAGGTACGCTGAGTGGATCTCCAGTATCGTTCCCGTAGAGAAGAAGGACGGCCGATGGCGTGTGGCCATCGATTTCCGAGATCTCAACAGAGCCACTCCAAAGGACGAGTATCCGATGCCTGTGGCAGAAACATTGATCAATGCAGCTGCTGGCCACAAGGTGTTGAGCTTCATGGATGGCAACGCCGGCTATAACCAAATCTTCATGGCTCCGGATGATATACACAAGACTGCATTCAGAGTGCCAGGGGCAGTAGGCTTGTTTGAATATGTAGTCATGACCTTTGGGTTGAAGAATGCTGGTGCAACGTACCAACGAGCCATGAATTATATATTTCATGATCTGATCGGGAAGTTGGTGGAAATCTACATCGACGACGTGGTAGTCAAATCTGTCTCCATGGAGGGACACTTGGATGATTTACGGCGCGTCCTGGACCGAACTCGGAAGTTCGGACTGAGAATGAACCCGAAGAAGTGTGCTTTCGGTGTGACGGCTGGTCAGTTCCTAGGTTTTCTGGTTCATGAACGGGGAATTGAGATCGGCCTGAAGAGTCAAGAGGCGGTGCGCACCATGCAACCGCCCACCACGAAGAAGGAGCTCCAACGTCTCATCGGCAAGATCAATTTTGTTCGACGATTCATCTCTAATCTGTCAGGACGAATCGAGCCATTCATGGCACTCGGTGAAGACTAAATCTGATGACGAATTTCACCGGGGGCAGAACAGCAGCAGGCGTTTGATGAGATCAAACGGTATCCGACGACGCCGCTCGTGCTAGTTCCGCCCCGACAAGACGAGGCCGTTCTACATCTACTTGTCGGTGGGCGACACGTCCATCGCTTCGGTAGTGGTGCAACTCTACGAGGGCGTTGAAAAGGTCGTTTTCTACCTCGGCGAGAAGGATGTTGGACGCGGAAACAAGGTATCCCGAGGTCGAGAAGCTGTGCCTCGCACTGTTCTTTACTCGCACCAAGCTGCATCACATCCTTTTGACGGCGAGAGATCTTCGTCATATGCAAGTCGGACGTTGTCAAGCACATGCTGTCGGCCCTTGTGTTGAAAGGCCGACTGGGTAAGTGGATATTTGCGTTGTCAGAGTTCGATCTCCGGTATCAGCCTGCGAAAGCAGTCAAAGGGCAAGCGTTGGCCGATCTCATAGCTGAGCGAATCAGTACTAATATAGCAGCACTATCTGTACGTGCATGGGCTATGTTCTTCGATGGATCGGCTTGCGACGATGGTTGTGGCATCGGCATCCTGCTCGTGTCGCCTCGGGGGGCAGAATACTCCTTCTCCATCAGATTATCTACCCCTTGCACCAACAACGTAGCAGAGTATGAGGCGGTCCGTAAGGGGATGGAGTTGCTACTGGAAGCCGGGGCAGAGGCAGTAGAACTTTTTGGGGACTCCAAGTTGGTGATTAACCAGCTCACGGATGAATATAAGTGCGAGAGTGAATCGCTTTTCCCATATTGGATGGAATGCCGTGAGTTGATGACACAGTTTCGGTACATCAACTTTAATTGGGTCCCAAGATCCCAAAACACCGAGGCCAACAATCTCGCACGGATGGCGTCGGGCTACATAGATATACACGACGGGTCGGAAGTTCGAGGTACAATTCCTGGAACGAGGATGATTGGAGAGCCGAAATCTTCAATTACTTAAAAGATTCGGCTCGGGGGCACCTAAACGGATAAGATACAAAGCCATGAAGTATGTCCTCATAGGGGACGACATGTTCTACGGGACGTTGGAAGGGTTGCTACTCAAGTGCTCGGGACCAACCGAGTCTAATCGGCTCTTACATGAGGTGCATGAAGGCGCTCGTGGAACTCATCGATCGGCTCATAAGATGAAGTGGCTAATCGAGTGATCGGGGTTTTATTGGCCCACCATGCTTGAAGATTGCTTCAATTACTACAAGGGGTGCCAAGCGTGCCGGATGTTCGGGAAGATTCGGATGGTACCGGCATCAGCGATGAACCCTATCATCAAGCCTTGGCCGTTCGGGGGTGGGGCATGGATATGATCGGCAAAATCCATCGGCGTCGAGTAAAAAACATGAATGGATTTTGGTTATCACAGATTACTTCACCAAGTGGGTGGAAGCCGTCCCTATGAAGAAGGTGAAATCGAGAAGATGTGATCAAGTTTGTGAAAGAACACGTGATTCATAGGTTCGGGATTCCCCAAACTATCACGACCGATGGAGGTTCGGTCTTTGTTTCTAAAGAATTCAGGAAGTTACTGTGATGACATGGGGATTAAACCGATCCGATCATCTCCGTACTATGCTCAAGCTAATGGGCAAGGCTGAAGCGTCCAATCGGAGCTTAATCAAGCTGATCAAGAGAAAGATTGACGAGAACCCTAGGGATTGGCATGAGAAGTTATCAGAAGCGTTATGGGCCTACCGCATGTCGTGCCATGGAGCTATAAAGACTTCATCGTACCAGCTTGTCTATGGACAGGAAGCCGTATTACCTTGGGAAATTACGGCTGGATCGAGATGTGTCACGTTTCAGAATGATCTGACAGCGGAAGAATATGCAGCTTTGATGAGTGACACTAGTGAGGACGCAACAGAACTTAGGCTTTGGTCGTTAGAAAAGATTAAGGAGAACAAAGCCAGGGTAGCTCGTGCCTACAATAAGAAGGTTAGACCAAAGGAGTTTCAAGTTGGTGATCTAGTATGGGAAGCTGTGTTGCCGTTAGGAACAAGGGACAAGGCATATGGCAAATGGTCTCCTAATTGGCACGGTCCGTACAAAGTCGTCCAGGCCTTGAAGGGTAATGCATACATGTTGGAAGAGTTGGACGGCGAGAAGTTCCCAGTAGCCGTCAATGGTCAACACCTCAAGAAGTATTTCCCAAGCATGTGGGATGATGGGCAGTAAGGTATGGAGGCCGATTTAAAATCGGCCAGTAAAAAAAAAATCACAGCCGATACGCAGACATCGACTTGAGAAAACATACGGAGATAACAGTATGCAAATATAGCCGATGCACAGGCATCGACTTCAGAATAACAAAGCCGATACGCTGATATCGACTCTAGAGGAATAAGCTCAAATTAGCAAGTTAACGGAATCGGTTCAGACCAGAAGTCATGATGTGTGAGACGAATCTCCTAATGGGTTGCTGAGGAGTTCAATCTGATGGTTTGGACGATAATTAGGCCTGTTGGACCACGTGGTTAGGCAACAGCTTGGCCTCAGATTGCAATGCGAGCCGATGTCCTGCTATCGGCTCTTTGTACGGTGACTCCATTCGACGATCGGCAAAGTCGACAAGGAAGCGAAATTAATTGATGAATATTTTCTTCATTAATAAAGGGATTTCTTACAAAGAAAGAGCCGATTGCTCAGGGAAGAAGAGGGCAAAAGCCAACTACTACTACTGATCCCTAATCTAGGGGCCGTTGCTGCCCTCGTCGTCGCTGCCTCCGCCACAGCTGCTGATAGGCTCCTCATCGGAGCTTCCGTAGCCTTCTACAGGAGCCTCATCTTCCTCATCATCGTCATCGGCTGTCGTCGTCCCACCAGGTGCGGAGGCGCTTCGCTGGTGGGTAACCTTCAAGGGAGTCGTCGTCGTCCTCCTCCGCCTCTTCCTCGGAGGAGGTGAAATCGTCCCAGGAGAAGCGGTCGTCCTCGCTCTCCGCCTCCTCTTCCCCTTCGACGAGAAATTGAAGGTCGCCCTCTCCATCGGTCAGGGATTTGTCATCCTCAGACCAGATGGAGGAATCATGTTCCTCCTTGTCCCACGTCGTCGGGGCGAGAATGTCGTGCGCCGCCAACGAGCCCCACTCCGGCGTCGGCTCGCGAGATGAGGAAGAGTCAGAGAAGACCGACGAGGTGGAGGAAGAAGAAGAGGAAGACATGGCTATGGGAGATTGGGGGTTTTTTGGGTGCCGATGGCCAGAACAGAGCAAAGGGATGAAGTGGCAAACTGCTCAGGGCGGTTAAATAAATGGGGCTATAGTAGAAATTCAATGCCACGGCAGTTTCCGAGGAGGCGGTGCCCAAAGACAGCGGTCAAATCACGCGGAATAGTTGAGAAGGCAGGACATCATGATGAGGAATGCTGCGACGATTCTGCTCTGCCATGACATGACCCGACGAAGAAAAATAGAGTGATTTTGGAATTATCAATTCCAAAACCAGGGGGGCATGTGTTATCACCGGAATTTGACCAAGTCAGAGGTGGGCCGCGATTAAGATGGGCTTAAAGATTATATACGGAAGAAATACGTGAATCGGCCTTATATGCAAAGTTTGGGCTAGCATGCTCGTGTATCTGTAATATAGTAGATCGTATCTTAGATTAGAAGATAGAGTTTGACCCGTGCACGGTTAGGTGCACGCCTAAATTAGAAAGTCCCCTGGACTATAAATATGTATCTAGGGTTTATGGAATAAACAACAACCAACGTTCAACCACAAATCAATCTCGGCGCATCGCCAACTCCTTCGTCTCGAGGGTTTCTACCGGTAAGCATCATGCTGCCTAGATCGCATCTTGCGATCTAGGCAGCACTAAGCTTTATGTTGTTCATGCGTTGCTCGTACTCGAAGCCTTTTTGATGGCGAGCAACGTAGTTATCATAGATATGTTAGGGTTAGCATTGTTCTTCGTATCGTATGCTTCGTCGTAGTGCAACCCTTGCATATCTAGCCGCCCTTACACCTATCTTAGGTGTAGGGGCGACACCCGCTTGATCATTATTTAGTAGATCCGATCCGTTACGGTTGCTCCTTGTTCTACAAGGATTAGTTTAATATCTGCAATAGTTAGGCCTTACAAAGGGTTGGAGGATCCAGCGGCACGTAGGGTGTCGTTTGCTAGTCCTAAACGAGGATGTTCCGGCGATCAACCTCGTGTTGGTTTTTAGGCCTTGTTTAGGATCGGCTTACGATCACCGTGCGTGGCCGCGAGGCCCAATCGTGAGTAGGATGATCCGATTATGCGGTGAAAACCCCAAATCGTCGTAGATCGAGTTAGCTTTATCTTGATCAAGCGGGACCACCATATATTCGTGCACCTCGTACGAATCATGGGTGGATCGGTTCCTTGAGCCGATTCACAGGATAACCTGAGAGCCGATCGAGGCTCGTATTTAATGTTTACGTGTATGCCATGTAGGAAACTAAGCGAGGCATCTCCATCACCTTCCTGACCAGGTATAGGTCAGGTGGCACGCCCTTGCATCAGCATCGGACGTGTGTGCCAGAAGCTTTGCGGGCCGTCGCTCGGAGGGACCAGGGCCAGCCGCAGCCCTAAGTTGTTCCCGGCTCTACTGTGTTGCCCGTCGCTGCCCGCCGGTGGGTTTCTGACGCCAACAGTGTGCTCATCCCACACACGTACACCTGGTTTGGCCCACAACTCCAAAAGTTCATCGACTAATGGCCTTAGGTACACATCAATGTCGTTGCCCGGTTGCTTTGGACCTTGGATAAGCACTGGCATCATAATGAACTTCCGCTTCATGCACAACCAAGGAGGAAGGTTGTAGATACATAGAGTCACGGGCCAGGTGCTGTGTGATCGCAGCTCTGCTGCCCAAAAGGATTCATGCCATCCGTACTTAGACCAAAGTATAAGTTCCTTGCCTCACCCGCAAAATCCGGGAACTCTCTCCCGATGTTTCTCCACCGCCGACCATCGGCGGGGTGCCTCAACATCGCGTCTTTCTTACGTTCTTCCATGTGCCATCGCAACAACTTGGCATGCTCTTTGTTTCCGAACAAACGTTTCAACCGTGGTATTATGGGAGCATACCACATCACCTTCGCAGGAACCCTCTTCCTGGGTGGCTCACCCTCAACATCACCAGGGTCATCTTTTCTGATCTTATACCGCAATGCACCGCATATCGGGCATTTATTCAAATTCTCATACTTCTCACCACGGTAGAGGATACAGTCATTAATGCATGCATGTATCTTCTGCACATCTAATCCTAGAGGGAAGACAAGCTTCTTTGCTCCATATGTACTGACGGGCAATTCGTTATTTCTTGGAAACAGCTTCTTTAATATTATCATCAATTTTTCAAATCCCGAGTCAGTCACACCGACCTCTGCCTTCCATTTCAGCAATTCCAATATGCTACCCAGACTTTCTATGTCCATCTTCACAACCTGGGTACAACAATTTGTGGTGGTCCTCTAACATCTTGTCGAACCGCAACCTCTCCTATTCCGTGGCACGGTCTCTTCTTGCATCGGAAATGGCCCGACGAAGATCATCATCAACGGGATCATCTCGCTGCTCGTTCTTCACCTCCTTCTTCTTCATTGCCGTCCATTGCGGTATCATCGCATTCGAGAGAACATAGATCGGTACCGGTCATCGTTATCTTCTTCTTCATCGCCGTCTTCCATCATAACCCCTTCTTCTCCGTGCTTGGTCCAAACATTATAGCTGGACATGAATCCAAACCGAAGCAGGTGGCTCTTAATGTCTCTTGAGCAAGAGTAATCCTTCTCATTCTTACATTTCAGACATGGACAGCACATAAACCTTGCTTCGACTTGTTGGCCTCGGCCACAAGCAGGAAAGAATTCACACCCTCTCTGAAAGCGGGAGCACATTGGTTACCGTACATCCATGGATGACTCATCTACATCGTAAGTACAATTATGTATCAGATGCAATCACCTTGCTAAAATTAGTATTGTACGGACTATGTATATATATACGAGAAAATAGTTGCTAACCGTTTACGATCACAAAGAGGAGAAATCTTATCAAATATAATCAAGTGGCATCCCTCACAAGCATTTCATCAAACACCTCTTGTGCACATGTAGAAAAAATGAGCTAGCATACACCTCCACCTTTCACCACCAAGGAAAAAAAATGTAGGGAGGTGGGAGGGGGCTGGCTGCGCGTCTATATATAGGCATGGACCTTTTGTCGCGGGCCGTATTACGACCCGCGACAAAAGGGGTGCCGGCAGGAAGCGCCAGCCCTCAGACCCCTTTTGTCGCGGGTCGTGATACGGCCCGCGACAAAAGGGCGCGACAAAAGGCCCTGCCCGCTCCACATGGTTTCGTGGCGACGTGGCTAGGCCATTTGTCGCGGGTGCAGGCGCGCCAGCGACAAAAGGCTCCCACGAAAGCCCTGTTTTCCACTAGTGCGAGTCCCCTGTGCGTCGTAAACGGATCATGGGTCATAAAAGCCACGTTATTTGGTGGCCTGCAGAGTTTTTTCTGTCCCGTAGAGATTTGGGTTCTGCCTAGGTTGATTTTCAGGCCTTGTAGCAGCCCAGAACGGCGCCCTTGTTGTTCGATTGCAACCCAGAAACTGCTTCTGCTTACCTCTTACCTTCGGTGGTGAGGTTACTAGCGATCAACAGCACAAGCAAGAACACAATTCACAGTTCAGACAAACTTAGCACTGATAATAGTTCAAACACGGTCATAGTTCATGACACACGACGGTCATAGTTCACGATACACCATAGACGATCATAGTTCAACAGACGACTGAAACAGCAAGTACACACAGACTAGGAGTTTCAGACATGACTTTGAAAGACGACACACCTGGTCGCGTCGCCATTGTAACGGCACATGGTCATCACCTCAGTGCAGGTCTAGTCGAAGATGACCACATTGTACTGGAAGGTGGACACCTTCTTGAAGACGAGGAACTGGCCTATCTGCAGCTGATGAGCGACGGTGAAGGCCGTCCACCCCTGGTCGATGTATGCGTCATCGCCTTCTCTCACTGTAGGCACCCTCCAGTAGAAGCCAGTGTTGATGGTGATGATTATATTGGATCACACGGCAGCTCAAGGGACTGCCTTCAAACTAAGTCTAGTGTGCAAGATATCACACACCCACGACTAAGTTTGAGGGAAGCACATTGCCTTCCAGTGTGCCATTGTTCAATCATTGGCCAATGCACTAGACAAACCAAAACGAGGTCTCATATATGTAGGATCACACGGCAGGCAAATGGACTGACCGCAAACTAAGTCTAGTGTGCAAGTAATATGGCACACGCGACTAAGTTTGAGGGCAGCACATTTCCTTTCAGTGTGCCATTGTTCAATCATTGGCCAATGCACTAGACAAACCAAAACGAGGCCTCATATTTGTAGGATCACACGGCAGGCAAAGGGATTGTCCTCAAACTAAGTCTAGTGTGCAAGTAATATGGCACACACGACTAAGTTTGAGGGCAGCACCCTGCCTTCCATTGCGCCATAGTTAAACCATTGGACATTGAACAACTGAAGAAGTACAAACATGGAAAGCAAGGTAGCATAGGTCTCATACAATGAGCACATATGGAGGAGATGTTTGATCTGAACCAATGGCATGGTGATGTTCGGTAGCCATCAAGTCGCGGATCCTCGCGGACTTCTTCGTCGGCCGGGCTGAGATGCGCACTTGCCGCCCGTGCCGGATTCCACGCATTGGAAGATGCACTTCGACGGCTCGAAGATACGCAACGGCTTGGGAGCCGGCATCGTCATCACCTCTCCCAAGGGGGACCGGCATGGACTACGTCCCGCAGATCCACTTCGCCGCATCCAACAATGTGGCGGAATATGAAAGCGCTCATTCATGGGCTGAAGCCGGCCAAGGAGATTGGCGTGCGTCGCATACTGCGCTTCGGCGACTCCGACTTGGTCATACGGCAAGCATCTGGCGACTGGGACGCGAAGGACGCCAACATGGCCTCATACCGCTTCCATGTCCAGCAGCTATCCGGCTTCTTCGACGGCTGCGAATTCCACCATGTGCCACGAGCAAACAACGAGGCGGCTGATGCCTTATCCAAGATTGGCTCAACCCGGCAAGCCATCCCGCCGGGTGTCGCCTTGGCGGTTCTCAAGAAGCCGTCCATCATACCGTCACCGGACTCGGATTCAATATTCGTGCCGGGCTGACCCGGGGCTGCTCGGCCCAACCCGGGGCTTCATCGCCTTAGTCGGGGGCTAACAAGCCAAACCCGCCGGCTAGCATGCCGAACCCGGGGACTTCTCAGTCCAACCCGGGGGCTTCATCGCCAAACTCGGGGGCTAGCAAGCCGAACCCGCCGGCTAGCAAGCCGGACCCGGCGACCATGCGATCCGAATCCGGAAGCTCCCACGCGAGGAGGCCCCGTTGGTCAGCGTATTCGAGATAAGATGCGTACCTTCATGGGCACAAGAATTCCTCTCCTACCTCACCGACGGTGTGCTGCCCGATGATAGAGTCCAGGCCGGGCAGATTGAGAGAAGGGCCAAGGCCTACACCATCATCAACCACCGGTCTGTACAAACGCAGCGTAAGTGGGGTGTTCCGACGGTGCGTCGAGCCGGCTGAAGGGATTGAACTCCTACGGGAAATCCATCAAGGAGAGTGCGGACATCACGCCTCATCCAGAGCCATAGTGGCCAAAGCCTTCCGGCACGGCTTTTATCGGCCGATTGCGCTCGGAGACGCGAAGATTTGGTGAAGAAGTGCAACGGCTGTCGGCCGCTTCGCAAAGCAAAGACACCAGCCGGCTTCCGCCTTGAAAACCATCCCCATCACATGGCCATTTGCCGTATGGGGCTTGGATATGGTAGGCCCATTCGAACAGCGCGAGCGGCATGACACACCTCTTGGTGATGATTGACAAATTCACCAAGTGGATCGAAGCCAAGCCAATCAAGAAACCGGACGGGTCCACAGCCGTCACATTCCTCAAGGAAATCATTGTGAGATTCGGCTACCCCCACACCATCATCACCGACAACGGCACCAACTTCTCCCAAGGCATCTTCTCCCGCTATTGCGGGAAATGGGGATCCGGATGGCCCTATCTTCCGTGGCACACCCGAGTCCAACGGACAAGTGGAAAAGGCTAACGGCTTGGTCCTAGCCGGCATCCGGCCCCGGCCGGTGGAGCCGCTCGAGCGAGCAGCCGCTCTGTCGGAATGAAGAACTGCCCAATGTGCTTTGTGGAGCCTGCGCACAACGACAAACCGCTCAGTCGGCTTCACACCATTTTTCCTCGTATACGGGGCCGAAGCCGTCTTGCCGGCTGATATCGAGCATGACGCGCCAAGGATCAAGCTCTACACGAAGCCGAAGCCAAAGAAGCTCGCGAAGATGGAGTTGACCCGGTCGAAGAGGCCCGCCGCTGGGCTGAGTCTAGATCTACTATCTACCAGCAAAGCCTCCGACGCTATCACGGTCCGGAAGGTCCAGCCCTTAGCATTCCGAGAAGGAGACCTAGTGCTCCGGCTGATCCAGAGGACAGCCGGACAGCATAAACTATCATCCCCATGGGAGGGTCCCTTCATCGTGAGCAAGGCGGTAGGCAATGATTCCTACTATCTCATAGATGCCCAAGAGGCTAAGAAAAACAAGCCGGACAAGGCTGACGAGGAGACTAAACGTCCCTGGAATGTCAGGTTACTCCGCCCATTTTACACATGAGAGCAGGAATGTAAGTATACCTTGTATCCCCTTTGGGAGTTATGAAAAAGCTTGCGCCAAGAGCGCTGTTTCCAACAAGTTTTTCGCGTACTTTACCTTGTTTCGCCAATTGGCTTGAACCCTCTCACGCGGCCGGCTCAGTAACGTGATCCGGTTTCCGACAGCCGGCTTCCGATCCAGCTACAGACCGCAACCCGGCTATCCGGCCGGCGGGGAGTAAGGCCTAGGGAGCCGGCACGCGAAAACCGACTAAGGGAAAGAGTAAAAGCGAGTTGACTTGCAACTTTTCATAAAAGTGCCGGATTGCCGAATTCAGCTCGTTCGGACCGAAATACCGTCGGCCTCACCCGGCGGCCCGCTCTTGATCCGGCGACGGATCGCAAGTCCGGACGTATGACCGGCAAGGGCACAGCCAAAGAGTGGGGTGGATGGGAAAAGCGAACGAGTCGAAAGAAAGCAACTCGGTACACAATTGATTAACAAACACATTAAAGTGTGACATAATTAAAAGGCGATAATATTGTCTTACATCCGCACCCGGCATCCCGGGATTTAATAAACTGTCTTGGCAAAAGAACAACCGAAAAGCGGGAAATCTAAGCCGGAGGGGCATCGAGCGGAGCCGGCTGCCGGGTCGTCCTCGGGCACGTCTTCCGCCTCCTCATCATCCATGTATTCTTCATCGGATGGAGGAGGGTTCGAGTCCGCGACGAAGAGGGCCTTGTCGACGAAGCCGGCGATGGTGCTGGCTCGAGCAAGGCGGGCGGCCTTGAGCTCAGCCGGGAGCTTGTCCTCCACGCCGGCTCGCCGGAACTCAAGCTGCCCCAGGTCCACCTCGTTGTACCAGGAGAGGACGAAGGACAGCGCCATGTCGGCACCGGCGCGCGTGGCCGACTCCTTCCAGTCGAGGAAGCGGTCCGGCGCCCGCTCCATCGCGGAGATGAGGCCGGAGATATCTTGCGGCGCCGCCTCTTCAGGCCACAGCATGGGCACCAGCTCTTCAGCCGCCTTCCGGAGCTCCCAGCCGAGCTTGGTGACGGGCTCGATGCGGGCAGCCATGGACGCCATGTGGTCCTCCATGGAGAAGTACTCCGAGCTGCCCTCGCCGGTCTCCCGCCTCCTCGGAGTCGCGCGCGACGCCAACGGCTGCCAAGCCGCCTCCTCGCGTCTCCGGGAAGGCCGCTGCAAAAGAAGAAGCAAGTCGAGAAACCATCAAAGCCGAAATAAGCTGAAAAATGCAAATTTTCGAAGTCCTAAGCCAAAAGGAAAAGCCTGGCGGCAGCCGGCAAGAACCGACTGTCCCCAGCCCAAAGATGAGGATAACGAAGAAATCAGAAGTTTCTGCTGTCGGCTGCCAACAAAAGCCGGCAGTCGACAGCCGAAAGCCGGCAAAGGGAAAGGAACATAAAGATGTACTCACCCGCCAAGCCGCGATCAAGCGCGCTAAAATCGTCGGTCCAACGTTTGGCGGTGGCCGTCAGCTCTGTGGACTTGGCGGTGACCTCCTCCTGCAGCGCAAGCCGCTGCTTCTCCACCTCCGTCGGCCGCCGGCTCAGATCGTCCACCTTCGCCTTCTCCGCCGTCCCGAGGGAGTTGAGCTCGGTGAGATGGTTCCCGCTCCGGCGAGGCGCGGCCGCGTCGGCTCTCGCTCGGCCCGGCCTTGAGCTTGCTGCGGCGGATCGGCCCGCTTCCTCGCTCTCGGCGCACCGCGCGCGAGCGGCTCGGAGATCCGACTCCAGGCTGCGGGACTTTGGCGGCTTCGGCTGCGGGGCGGCCGGAAGAAATATCAGCCAACCAAGATTAAAAAGAAAATAAGACATCAAGTCGAAAGAAGCGTAGAGCTCACCCTTGACGACCTCCAGCTCACGAGCCAAGGCGGCCCGCTCGATCTTGGCCCGGTGGTAGCTGGTCACCACCTGGTTGTACAAGAGGGTGCGCCGCTCCTCAACCGTCTGAAAGAATCAGTTGTTTAGACGAAACCTGAGCCGGCTTCAGGCAGCCGACCCACGTCTCGGAGGGCTACCAGGACAAGAAAATCGCAGAAGAAAAGAAAACACACCTTCTCAGCATCCTCCAGCGTCGCCAGCTGGGCAAGGGTCTCGGCGGCCTTGGTCTTGAGGCTGGCCCGATAGCCGGAGAAAAGCATCTTCATGGGCGCCGTGCCAGGCTGCCCCTCCCGGCTGAGTACCTCGCAGGAGTTCGCCTGATGCCATGCCCTCTCCATGGTTCCTGCCGAGCCGAAGCTGGAGTCGGAGGCGGACGCAGCACGGCCACCAGCCGGGCACCCTTGGCCACATGAAGGCCCTCGAGACGGGCCCGCTGCGCCCTCCGTCCTCACCAGCGCGCGCGAGTCGGTGCCCTCCGTGCGCGCCGGCTCGTCCCTCGCCGGCTCTCGCTCGGTCGGCTCGTCCCTCGTCGGGCCGCGGCGGCGGCGTCGCTCGGGCGCGGCGGATGGCCCGAGCCGGCCCGAGCTGTCTCCGGCGCCCGGGCGCCCCTCCGGACTCTCGTCCAACTCCACCACGGTGGGCCTGCTGCCGGCTCCGGCCGCGAGCGGCGCGGCCCTCGCCGGCGCCAGTCCTAGGAGCAGCCCCGCCGGCTCCGGCCCCGGCTGAAGGCGGCATGCCCCGCCCGGCCCCAGCGGCTGGGTCCAGAAGAGGCGTCCGGCGCGGGAACATGTCGTCCAGCGTCGGCTGCCGCGTTGGCTCGACCCGCGTGCCGCGATCTGGCGCGGAGGCCAGCGGCACGGCAAAGGAAGAAGCCCCTCGTCGCAGCGGCGGCGGCGTAGGTGCGCGCGAGGAAGGCTGCGGCGTCTGCTCCCCTCCTCTGGCGCGGAAGCGGCGACACAACGCGCGGAGCTTGCCGGGAGCCGCCGCCCTGGGCAAACTTGATAGGGGCCCTAGCCGGATAAACAGAAAGATAATAAGCATAAAAGTAAGGAAAGAAAAGGAATCAAACAAGAAAAAGAGAGAGAGAACTCACCCGGCCTGCTCCGGGACCTTCTTCGGCTGCTGCCGGCGCTGCTTCTTCGCCTTCGCCTCCCAGGCGGCGGTGGAGCCGGCTCGCTTCGTGCCCTTGGGCGCCGAAGTCGCCGTGGTGCTTGGCGGCCTCGTACGCAGAGGCACGGCGGGGATTGGCCCCGTGCCGGACGTCGCCGGCTCCTCCTCCTCCTCCTGGTGCTCTGGTGAAGGGGGCGGATTGTGCTCCCCCTGGCCGCCTAGATCAGGCGCCTGCGGCAGATCGTCGTCGCCGGCATGGTCGCCGGCTTGGTCAGCCGGATCGACGAGATCCGGCGTCCACCTCTTCGTCGCCCGGGTCGCCGTCCTCGGCGTTCGGCGCTCAAAAGCCTAGAAAGACAGAAAAACATGAGCATAGCCGGAAGTCGGCGGAAGAAAAGGAAGTCGGCCTCGCAGCCGCAAGCCGGAAAATGGCAAAGACACGAAGCTTACCCGCGCCGGTGGATGGTTCTCGTCGCAGGGCACCAGCCCGTAGCTCCAGTCCTCCGCCGGGTTCGCCTTGGTGATGTGGTTCACCCGGCTGGCCACACGGGCCTTGGTGAGCGGCACCTTGGACGTCCGGTTCGGATCGAACCGGCCGGACATGTGCCCGATCTTGTGGGTGCGCATCCGGAGCGGCAGCACCCGGCGCTCGGCGATGGTGCGAGAAGATCTTCGGCGGTCAGCCCGCCGCCGTGGCTATCGCCGGGAGATCCCGAGCAGGTTCACCTCGGTGTTCTGGTCCGTCGAGCGGGCGTTGTGGCTCCGGTTGATCCGGCCGGCCGGAGGAGCCGGATTGAACTCCGGCGAGGTTGATCCGGTCGACGAGCTCCCCCTCGTTGCGCACGTAGAAGAATGACATTTGCCGAGTTCTTCACCGAGTCGACGGTGGGGATCTTGGGGAAAGGCGTACCGAGCCGGGTGTAGATCGAGGCGGCGCCGCGGGCTCGCGAGCGGCCGTCGTTGGTCCGCGCCTTCAAGAAGAAGAGCCGGCTCCGAGAAGTCGATGTCGGGCCACAAGCCGGCGTAAGCCTCCATGAACGCTACGAAGCAGCTCGGGGAGGACGCACGCGTTGGCCGGCAGGTGGTGCGGCTGAAGGCCGAAGTGGTCGAGGAATTGCCGGAAGAACGGCGAAGCCGGCAGACCCAGCCCGCGGTCGAGGTGCGCGCCGAAGACGACGCGCTCGCCGTTCCTCGGCTCGGGCTCCGTCTCCTCGCCGGGCACCCGCGTGATGACCAACTGCGGGACTCGCCGGAGGCGTACCAGGCGCTCGATGTCGTCCTCCCGCATGTAGGAGCCCCTCCACGATCCACCGGGGACGCCATTGACGAGGTCGAGGAAGAAGATGACCGGGGAGAGGCTGAACGGCGAGGAAGAACCTTGCGATCGCGGCGGCGACAGCGGCGGGCCGAGGACGCTCCGTCGAGATGCGCGGCCCCGTGGCGCCGGATTGGCGGGGTGGCGGCGGCGGATCGGGTGGAGGTTCGCCCGCCGGAGTTCGCCGGCGGAAGATGTTCGCCGGAGCAGCGCGCGAGCTCGAGCGCGCAGAGGATAGCGATGGGAGCAAGAGTGCGAGGAAGAAGAAATGGCAAGTGGCCGCCTCGAGGCGCCCCCGCGGCATTTATAGCCACCCGACGCGGGCGGTTGGCCTCCAAGTGGCGGTCGTGGGCCGTAACTCCTCCCACGTCGCCGGATTTACTGCGCCGTCACTGCGCCGTAACTCCTCCCACGTCCACGACGGTTACCGAAAACGGCCACACCACGTCGCCCACTACCGCACCGGATCCGGAGGAACATTGATGTGACCAAACGAACCGACCGCCAGGCCAAGCGTCAGACCAGTCAAGTCGGGCGCAGGGCCCGAGGCGGCGGAGACTCCGGCGCGCCGCAAGCCGGAGCCGGACCGAAAGTTCCACCCGAGCCAAAATTCGTCAGCAAGGCGGAGGCGCCATCAGATCTTGCGAGAAAGCAAAAAGCTGCACAAGTGTAAAAGCGGCCGGCTAGAAGCAGCCGGCGAGGAACGAGCCGGATGAGGGCGCAGCCGGCTGAATGGAAATTCTCGGTCGGCCCCTCCAAGTGCCGTCAAATATACCCGAGAAGCCGGGAAAACCTGCCTAGGTCCTTACGGGCGCGAGGACCTTGCCGGCTTCGGGGGCTAATGTCGGGGAAGACCCCGGATAGGGCAATGGACGCGGAGCAGCCGGCTGGCCGCTGGCCGGCCTCGCGGCAAAGGCCGGGCCGAGGAGCAGCCGGCCGGCGCCGTGGCCGGCTGGTCCGAAGCCGGCCGGCTCTAGGTCCTAGTCGGCACGGCTACGGCCACCAATGCTCGTGGCTGGGCCGGCTTCTACAAGCCATATCCAGCCGGGGTTTGTACCTCGGACCGACTCGAGGCCGGCGAGTCTTGCCTTGGAAGGAACCGGGTTGGTGATCCGGGTTCCTAAAGTCCACGCTGACTCCATCTTCCGTAAGCGCGGGCACCGTGGAGCAATAGTGTCGCGCGATGGACAGGCCGTCGGGGCTTACGACGATCCGTACGGCTACGGTGGGCGACGGCGACGGGGACACCTCCTCCATACCGCCGACCGTGGCGGCCGGATGGGACAGGCCACGATGCCTCAACCACTCCCGACGTCACCGCCTCGGGGAAGGAGCGGAAGCCGAGCCGGCCCGGCCCGGCCGGTAAACTATAGGGTCTTATATGTAAAGTGCCGGTGCCTATATAAGCCGCACTACCCCCTCTCGTGCGGGGATCGATCATTTTATTGCTTTCACCTACCTACGAGCTGCCTCGTGAGAGAGACCATCGTCTTCCTTAGCCTCTCGGGGCCAGCTCGGACACGGCTCTAGGAGCACCACCGTACTCGTGTGATCATCATATACACTCATAGCAGGAGTAGAGGTTTTACCTCCACCGGAGGGCCTCGAACCTGGGTACGTCGCCGTGTCGCTCGTGCCCATACCCGCTTCCGGATACCGCCGTGAGATCCCTCAGGAACCACTTCGATTAGCCACCCTATGGCATATGCCGTGACGACACCACGACACATGCCATAGGTTCTGATCAATCATCTCCTCACACTATGATTACCGGTTACAATCATCGGCCTAGTTCAATCAGAAACTACACAATCTAAAAAAAACTACCGCGACTCATTCCGCACAGCAATCTCAACATGCTAAACCCCAGCATAAAAAAACCCTTCCCCTCTTTGCATGCACAGTAAGATCTGCCAGTTTCAGCAATCCGAAGCCCGATCTAGGAAGGATCTACCGTAATCCGATACTAGAGTCACAGATCTAACCAAATCGAGACCGTGAAAAGCAAGAACTGGACAACAACATCAAGAAATTGGGACGAACACCTTGCAAACGTCATCCGACCGCTATCCTAACGGAAACCCTAGCAGATCTAATGTGCATGTCATCGGAAATGCCCGAGAATGGCATGTTATGCCAAAACGAGTACGAAGGTGAGAAGGAGAGGTTGTTACCGCCATTGTTCTGGCCGAGGACGAGCTCGAGGTCGCGGGCGAAGTCAAGATGCCGATGAAGACTGCAGAGCAGATTGCGGCCGATTTCGCGGTGCTGCTCGCCGGTGTCTCCTCCTCCCGTACCGGTGCTCCTCCGTGCGGCGCTGCGGCAGATTGGTCGGCGGGAGGGGAACCGCCGGGTGATGTGACAGTTTGGGGGAGGTCGCGAGTGAGAGGAAGGAGAGGGAGCGGTGAGCCTAATTATGGCTTGTGTTCCTGAAGGGACGCGGCGTTTCCGCCTCCCTTCTCCACACGTGCAGGCTTCTGGCCGCAACGGGCCTGGCCCTGGAGAAACTGCCATTCCGTGCGTTCCTCCAGGGCCTGTCCCGGGGGTGCTTTAAAACCCGGTTCATGCAAGAACGCAGTGGGCTGCAGGCATCCAAACGGGCCGAAAATTGCTGACCCGATGCGAGCCAAGGGGGATGCAGGCAACCAAATGCACACATGGAATCTCCAACACGGCGACCCATCCCGCGCCCGCACGTCCGGATGGGTCCAACCGGACAAATCCACGGCCCAACGTGGCCACGCACCGCAAATACGGATGGCCGCGACGTCCGGAACGACGCAAACCCGGCCCAAATCTGGGCTAGGTATGCGTGGCCGTGGATGGCACGCGGCATCCGGTCGCGTCCGCCTGCTCGCCTGCTCGGCTCCCTTGGGCCCAGTTGTCGGTGGGAGCGGGCGCCATATTAAATGTGGACTGGGAGGGATCTGTCCCTGTCCAGTCCACTCCCCACTCCACTCCAGTCGACGGTTCCGCACGCACGCGCAACCGCCACCATGGCCTCGAAGAGAAGGTTTGCTCCCGGCCTCAACGACGGCGAGGCCAGCAGCAGCCGCCGTCCTCGGCCGGCACTGCGGGCCGGAGGAAACCACGGCGGTCTCCACATCGGAGAGGCCGCCCACGTTGGCACGGCATTGGCGCAACCCGCGCCGCTGCTGCTGCCGAAGCCGGAGGAGGGAGAAGACCCCGACATGTGCGCCGCTCTGGTGCTGTCCACGGTGCAGGAGACGAAGTGGCCGCATCTCGCGGTGGCCATTCACACCTCCGCGATCGAGGAGGAGGCCCGGCAGACGGTCGAGGACGCCGAGGCCTAGGCCTTGCTCGAGCAGGTCCACCGGGAGGAGGCAGCGGCGCGGCGGAGCGAGGAGGCCACGCTCCACCGTGAGGAGGAGATGTGGCAGGAGGCTAGGCGCCTCGCGGAGGAGGAGAGGCGCCAGAAGGCCAGGCGCCTCGCCTGGCAGGAGAGGGAGCAACGCTTCGGGCTGCTGCGGCGGAGCAGCGGGCGGCTCCAGACCCGCACTCCGCCTAGGAGGAGGCCCTGTGGTCGTCGTGGCCGGAGTCCCCGGGGCGGTCGAGCCACAATAGTGCCACGCCGCCCGCGGACGTCGTCGACGCTGACGGCGACGAGGCCCACATGGACTAGGCGGCGCACCGGCGGCCACCGCGTCCTCCTCAAACCCTAATAGAGGGTTTTTTGTTTTTGTTTTTAAAGCCCATATAGAGGGCTTCTTTTGGTAGTTAAATTTGCCAAAAATAGGGCTTATGTACAAATTTGGCCAAAATAGGGCATATGCTTTATGAAATTTCGTTTAGGTTTACATTTTTGCTTTGTTTTCAATTTTCTTCAGATTTGCGTTGCGTCCGCGGGTTGGGAGTAGCGTGCGACCCAAACGGACACGCGGATGCGGGCCGTTGTCCGGGTGTCAGCGCGGCCACCCAAACAACCCAAAACGGACGGCCCAACGCGTCTGTTTGGGTCGCCGCATTGAAGATGCCCTTACGAGAGCATCTCTAATCGCCCCCCGCAAATGCCTCCTATAGATTTTTGGGGGGCACCTGCGGTTAAAATCGTGTCCAGTCGCGATCCCAATTTTTTTCGCGCAGGCGCGACCCAACTTTTCATCCCTCCAGACCGAACCCAGTAGAAAGAGAGGCTAGTGGAAGCGTTGGATGGCTGAAAAATCGCCACGAACTAGCCCTGGCAGCGAGATGTGCCTACATCTTCCCGCTACTTCCCCTGATTCCCACCGCTTCCCGCCTACATCTTCCCGCCCTTTCCACCGTTGCATGCCATTGTCGCTGCTATATGTAGGCGGGAATTGGTGGAAGGGCCACATCTCATACCCTAGTTCTACAGATTTCTCTCTCACACATCTCATCCATGGCGTCCGGTGATCTTGCCCACACCCACGAGGAGGTGGAGGCGCTCAGCGCCTCCAACTACCCCTGCCCGTCAGGGTTCCTATGCCCCCTCGGGCTGGCGCCTAAGCACCGGAGGCGTACCGGACTCCCCCGGCCCCCAAGGTGAAGCTCGGCGTGCGGCCATCACCCACCACTACTACGTCGAGCTCACCCCCGAGCAACGCATGGATCCCCGCTGGGATCCCGACAACGCCGCCACTTGGGACGCCATGTTCGCCAATCGCCATGAGATGAAGCTCGCCAGGTACGAGTGGGACGGGCCACCTCCCGTGGACAACAACGAGGCCGGCCAACGTCTAAGGTGGGGCAGCTGGACCCTCGAGGGTGTGATGAACCACATCTTCGCGGGCGAATACCCCTTCCTGTGATACCCTCACTTCCAGCCGCCAAAGAAGGCGGCAACGAGCGCGGCGACTTCATCATCCGGGCGCCCCCCCCCCCCAACAATTGGAGGGGTCGGAGGAGAGACCGGAGTGGAAGGCGCCGCCGGAGTACGCCATGGTCGCCAACGACTTTAGGCGCCCCGGTGACCCGAAGGAGTTCCCGGGCCAACGCCTGGCCTGTTGGAGATATGCCCAAGAGGCAATAATAAATTAGTTATTGTTATATCTTAGTGTTCATGATAAATGTTTATATCCCATGCTATAATTGTATTAACCGAAACATTGATACATGTGTGTTATGTAAACAACAAGGAGTCCCTAGTAAGCCTCTTGTATAACTAGCTTGTTGATTAATGGATGATCATGGTTTCGTGATCATGAACATTGGATGTTATTAATAACAAGGTTATGTCATTAGGTGAATGATATAATGGACACACACCCAAATAAGCATAGCATAAGATCAAGTCATTAAGTTCAATTTGCTATAAGCTTTCGATACATAGTTGCCTAAGTCCTTCGACCATGAGATCATGTAAATCACTTACACCGGAAGGGTACTTTGATTACATCAAACGCCATTGCGTAAATGGGTGGTTATAAAGATGGGATTAAGTATTTGGAAAGTATGAGTTGAGGCATATGGATCAATAGTGGGATTTGTCCATCCTGATGACGGATAGATATACTCTGGGCCCTCTCGGTGGAATGTCGTCTGATTAGCTTTCAAGCATATGATTGGATCATAAGAGATGACATACCACGGTACGAGTAAAGAGTACTTGTCAGTAACGAGGTTGAACAAGGTATGGAGATACCAATGATCGAACCTCGGACAAGTAAAATATCGCGTGACAAAGGGAATCGGCATCGTATGTAAATGGTTCAATCGATCACTAAGTCATCGTTGAATATGTGGGAGCCATTATGGATCTCCAGTATCCCGCTATTGGTTATTGCTCGGAGAGGAGTCTCGACCATGTCTACATAGTTCACGAACCGTAGGGTGACGCGCTTAAGGTTCGATGTCGCATAAGTAGATTTGGAATATGAGATGGAGTCCGAAGTTTTTGTTCGGAGTCTCGGATGGGATCCAAGACATCACGAGGAGGTCCGGAATGATCCGGAGAATAAGATTCATATAAGGGAAGTCATTTTCCGGGGTTCGGGAAAAAGTCCGGTGTTTTGACCGGAGCTTCTAAAAGGTTCTAGAGGGTCACCAGTGGGCCCACCACCCCGGGAGAGGCCACGCAGGCGCCACATGGCATGGTGGGGCCTGCCCACTATGACATGTGGGCCCAGGCCGGCCTACCCCTTGGAGATAAGATCTATCTCTTAATTTAAATGGTTTAAATCTAGAGATAAGATCTATCTCTAAAATAAAGTGTTTAAACGAAGAGATAAGGGGAAGGCTTGAGGGGGAAGAAAAGTCTCCCCCCATGGCCGGCCAAAAGGGATAGGTGGGGCCCAGGGGGAACCCTAGGCCGACCCCTCCCCCTATATAAAGAGGGGAGGGGGTGGCCGGCCACCACACCATCCAGAAAACCCTGGCCGCCCCCCTCTCTTCCTCCTCCATATGCTGCGCAGGCTTAGGCGAAGCCCTGCAGCAATTCTTTTCCATCACCACCACCACGCCGTCGTGCTGCTGGGATTCCATGGAGATCTACTACACCTCCGCTGCCCGCTGGAACGGGGAGAGGAAGGGGCTTCATCGACACTGTACGCGCGACCGAGTACGGAAGTGCTGCCGGATTGCAGCACTGTGGATGATCGTCTACACCAACAACGAGATCTAATCTCGTAGGCTTTGGAAATCTTCGAGGGTTAGTCTCACATAAATCTCGTTGCTCCGATCTTGTAGATTAGATCTTGGGTGTTCCATAGATTAGATCTTGGATTTATTCGTCTTGCGGTAGGAAATTTTTTGTTTTCTATGCTGCGAACCCCATCATGGCCATCCGCACCTCCTTGGAGCCACCAATGCCATCGCCGGTGGAGGCTGGCCGGTCCTGGTGGGAGAAGGAGGAGCAGGCCCTACTGTGTATGCCGTGGCGACGACGGCCAAGGTTGTAGCCGATGCGGCCATCTATTCCCACCGCATGCGCCGCCACAGCCTCTGCGGATGCAACCACCGCCGCCGCCTCGTAGGTTCGAGCCGCGCTCGGTGAGCAACGACGACGGCTCCTCCGATGATAACGACGACGAGTTCGACGACTTCGAGTACATGTACTATAGGCCTAGATATGAATATAACTAATCTTTTATTTGTAATGGAATAGTAATAATTTTATTTAAAATGTACATCATTTGTATGGAAGTCACGGCTGTGGGCCGACCAACCCCCATTTTGTGTTTACCGCTGGAGCCCCCATATGGGCCAAAAATCGGCACCACCAAATCCCACATGGGGGACGAGTGATCTTCACGTCGTTACTAGCACTTTGCAATAAACTGAACCGACCTATGTATACCTGTTTTTACAAAACATACATTTTTTTTCGATAAAGGAAATATATTAATATCGAGAGATACCAATTACACCCAGCCTCTGCAACAACGCCCCACCCTAGTGGTAGTACGGATGCACACAACCAAAAAAGAGAAAAGAAAACTAAGAAACAAAAGTCCCGCTACAGTATTGTAGGCCTAGTAACAACAATACATCCACCACCAATACAACACCTGAAATACAGACTCTTCAAAAGCGACGCCTCCAAGAAGGAAACAGTGCACCAACACCGTCGTCGTCCGACCAAAGATCTTAGGTTTTCACCCTGAAGATAGTCCCCCTCTCAAAATAATGCCTCCAACAAGGTCATTGCCAGGCACAACCAGTTAAGGCCAGACCTTGGATTTTCACCCTGAAAGGTAGGACTCTGAACTTCACATGTGTTGCCGCCCCCGCTTTTATACCACTGCTGCGAAGCCCGGAACACCAAGCCAGTCCCTCAACAGCGCGGAGACTTGAACCTCCATTAGCTAGTCCTCCGATCCGGCCTTCATGATATTCTCTTCTTCTAACGACTTCACCATGGACCAAAATGTCACTTGATGTCAACACAGAATAGAGCTTCGCGTCGCTCCCTCCATAACCAAACGGCTGGAATGAAACATTGGGTGCGCACGATCGAATACCACCCGATCCAGCAAAACTCCAGGCAAAATGCACTGTCCCATTTACCGGCGGCGCCTTCCGGAACTCAACAGTCTGGCCAGATCAAGAAGAACAGACCTCAGGAAAGTCTCCATCTTTGCGCAAGAGAAACCCTAGGACCACCACCTTCAAAGTGCGAAACAGACGAACAAGCCCCCACGCCGCCATCTGCTAGCCAGCGAAAACAAAGGAGGAATCGGAGTACGCACCATCCGAGACACACGCGGCCCAGATCTCAGATCGGGCCTGCCACGCCAAGCGGTCTTGGACGCCGGTACCACACCATCCACGCCTCGCAAGGTCGCTGCCCCCTTCTCGCGCCGTCAGCTGAACCGACGACGGGTCTATGCGGGAACTAGACCCGCAGCCACCAGCATACATAAGACCTTGTTGTTATAATACTATAAAAATTATCCTTTTTTTCGCGAAACTTGAACGAAGACACATATATATGTTGCGGAGATGTACATGTATGACTTTCTGTCAAAATCTTCCAAGCTTCAAAATATGTTTTTTTAATATAGGGAGCATATGCACCTGGTAGCCGAATTAAGTTTCTGAATTATCTATATCTATCATGTTAAATATATACAATATTAAGATATAATGTTTCTATTGGTGTTGATTTGATATTCTAGGCGTCGATATTCTTTGTATAAATATGGTCAAATTTTATACGGTTTATTTTGCAAAAATCCACACTATATTTCGGCATGGACGAAGTACTAGAGTTTTTATGGGTATTACCGTATTAGTAGGTATGGTCTTCACATAAATTGGGTGAAACCCCTACCTTCACCCAATCCTCTAAAATCCCCCACAAAACCTCAATCCTCTAGGTTGGATTAGTGTATTAGGTATTGAGAAAAGAGAAAAATATACTACCGTACTCCATCCCTTTAAGTTCACTCGGATTTAGTACATGTATTAAACCTGAGTAAATTAAAAGGGATCAGAGAGAATCGAGATCTGGATAGATCTAAATTTAGATAAATCTAAGACATGGAGGAAGTAGGATTTTGGGAAAAGTTAAGATAAGTAGAGCTAATCTAGCCTAATGCTCTAGGACCAAACATAATTTGAAAAATAAATGGAGATTTAGAATTTGGTGTAGATTATTTCCACTAACTCCAGAAAATCGTTAGTACTAACGGAATGAACCGGATCCCGGAGGGTAATGATCAATTTGATAATCCAGCTGTCTCACTGATCGATTTCATCAACCATTTCTTCCCCTATCTCAGTTCTGTCCACCACATTCTAACAAAGATACTTCTTGCTTTGGCCTTCAAACCACACACTCCCTAATTTTGTCCACCACATTCCTCGCCGTGTTCTCTTCCATGGTTTGCAGGCCTTAGGGATCAATGTTTGCAAATTCTACCTCCTATTTAACAATCGTGTCTCTCTCAGTGACCCGCATACTGCTATCAACTAACACTGTCCTAGAGGGAAATAATTTGATACACAATTCGAAGGTGTGTCGCGAAACATCATCTCCCCTGTTTTTGGCGGCCAGTGTGAGCTAGCGGAAGCGAACAAGGTGAAAAATCAAACTAAAATTAAGGTGCAGAGATGCAGGAAATACCAATTGCAAGTTCCCTTTCGCGGCTCCATCTTGTTCCTCTCTTTCAGCACACCCGACCTCGGCAATCTAGGGTTCAAATGAGAACATTTAGATCTTATCTGAGAAGGATGGGAAGGAAATTAGGGTTTCAAATACCACTCACCATCTTTGCCGTAGAATGAAAGCGCCGCCTCTGAGAATGTTTCGCTGCTGCCGAGAAGGAACGGTGAGCTCCGCCGCCGCCGGAGAAGCTACAGGTAGTGACGCACACGCTCGATCGGAAGCGGTCGGTTTGTCCCGGTCTGTCATCTGCTAATAAGTACAAACAATTTATCTTAACTTAAACTTGAACTAACCTAATCGTGCCGCTAACGATCATCGCTCTTCTTCCAATTCTCTGTAAATATGTCACACGGGAGCTATTACGTACCCCAATCCCTCTTATATTTGTGGGGATTTAAAATTTGACAGAGATTATTTCCACTAACTCCACAAAATCGTTAGTACTAACGGAAAGAACCGGATTCCGGAGGGTAATGACCAATTTGACAAAATATACATGATCGTAGACCCATGTCGACGGTATGAATGAGCGAGCTTGAGACAGGGCGGTATGCACCTGCATGCATGGGCCTTGGATCGGCAAATGAATCCAGAGGTGCCGCCGCCGCCAACAATAGAAGTGTCCTGACGCGCGCACAGTGACTGAACTGGGAGGATAAAATGCGCCGCTCTACCTAACTGCATGCATGGTCCCGAGTACAACGCCTCGTGCATCAACTTCAATTCGCCATGCCATGCCGCCGATCGCTTCGCTGATCAGGGGGGGCTACCGAGCTTAGCATGCATGCACGGTCGCGCGCGCGACACACGACGGCCGGGGCACGGGACACCTGCGCAGCTGTGCCGGAGCGGCTAGCCTGCTCAAAGCTGGGGACCAAACTGAAACTCGCAATGGGATGCAAAGTGTCAAGCCGCCGCGCGGACGACCTGAATCCAGTACCGTCAGTTCGCCTGTTCAACAGTAGCAGAAATAATTCGAGTGTCAGTTGTCTAGTGTGTTCCTTGTTCTATGTCCCCTGGCCGTGACCCATCCCATCCCATATATGCCACGACACTCGTACGGCGATCGATCGATCCAATTAAGCTAGCCGACCTCCCCTCGATCGTCTCTCGCAGGCTCGCAGCACGGCGCGTGCACTGCCATGTGCAAGCTGCTGGCTACGAGCTGCTGCTTGCTTCTTCACTGTTCTTTCTGCTGGATCGGTCGATCGATGAGGTGTTCTGTTCGTCGAACTGTACTACTGTATCACGCATTCGGGTATGGATTTGTCTGCAGACTACAGGAACATGACTCGACCAACGTCTGTCATGTCATGGCATTTTCCATTACTAGGGCATGTCAGCTTGACATGGGCTAGCCGACCATGCAACCGCCCCTCGCGCTTTCCAGGTGTCGCTCGGTCATCAGTTCGTTGCAGCAACAGAAACAACACAAACACGTTGTGCCGTCCACGAAGGAACTGACTGCTGTGCGGTTCAGCTTGCCTGTGTGTGGTATCTATGGATTGGCTGTGGGTGACATCGCCACGTTCGACCGACCATCGGGTGTGAAGACACTCCACGCTGCTCTGTTATGTTACTTCCCCAACACAAAAGAAAGCTGCCCCGATCCAAGCCATACAGCCTCAGCTCAAGTGCTGACGGAACCAATCGAAGCTACTTTGAAGTTTTGATCAGTTTATTCAGGTGTGGTTTCAAACTGCAAAGCAGGAGTGGTAGAAAAATCATCCTACGAACTGGGAGGCCAAGTTTCAGGAGCATCGATCTTCTGGTCTTTTTGTTTGAAACGGATATTCTAGTCTTACCGCATGATCAAGTCAATGATATGCTGTTTGGGAAGAATGCGTACTAGATTGCCGGGTGCTTTTCAGATTGAATGTTGACGTCAAGCTGATCAAATCTTTGAGTATGGACGCGGGTGAAGAAACACGCAGGGTGCAAGTTCAATGTGTGTCGATGCGTTTATTAGTCAAAAAGAAGTTTTTAGACCCAACAAGTGTGTCAACTCTGAAGTGAAAAGGGGCTTAGTATAGGTGATACGTGCCTCCTAGCTAGGTGCTGCAGTCTCCTCGGCTAAGATGTGGGTAACACTCAGTCTTTGGTTGCGCAAATCACGAGCTAAATTCAGAACGACGCGTGAAGAGTTTACTAGTGTCAATCTTCTGAATCCGCATTGCCAAATGGCAGATACCAGAATCTGGTGTTGTTTGAACGGAAAATTGTCTTCAAACATGCATTATTGCCCAACCATTCAAGACCCCAACGGAAAATATAAATGGAAAACAGACCGAGTTGAAAAATGCACAAGTTATTCACAATCAACATACAAAAAAAAAATGCAAAATCCAAACAAAAGCAGAGCCTGCAAGCTGGGCTTGTTCTTTTAGAATGCTACTGGGCTAGTGATATTGTACTAAAGATGGAACTCAACAAATAAAGCCCAGTAACTAAAGGATGGCGTGGGCCATAGATTCCTTTTTAGAATGCTACCGAGTTTGAGTCCAGCCCACACGGCCTGCTATGCACACCGACTACAAAAAGGAAAACGCTTGCCTTCCTCCGGGGGATCGTGCGCTTTCGTCCCCCGGCTCCTCCGTGTGACACGCGTCCACGTGCGTGGCGTGAGCGACCGCGCCCTTGCCTTATCCTCTCCTCATCGTCTTCCACCTCTAGATTTCTCTTTTCTTTATCTTTTCCTTTCCCGCCGCTCGCCCGCTGCTCCCTGCTTACTTCTTCCCGGCCGCCTCTAGCCACCGGTGCCCACCCAATCTCTTCCTTGCCCCATCTCCTCCTCAGGCCTGCTCCTCCCGGTACCGCGACGCGACTCCCGCTGCTCCTCACTTCGATTCGTTCTCCTGCAGATTGCGGCCACGGCTCACCTTGCCGGTACTACGAGGATGACGGCGCTCGTATAAGGAGGCAACTGCCACTGCTGCAAAGGTCAGGGCCGGCGGCCGGCGAAGCTGCAGAGAGGGGTAGCAGAAGCTACTTTTTGCTGCGATGGAACGGCGGGGCTGCTACCTGCGCGGGGACGAGGTGCTACCTTAGTGGCACGGGTTCGCTTCCGGCGCTGGCCAACCTTGCTGCCAGCGGCGGCCGTCGTTGCTACAAAGGGCGGGGCGGCGGGCGTCCTTGCTGCCAGGGGCGAACTGCCGGCAGCGGCCGTTGGCGGCCGGCGTTGCTACAAAGGGCGCGCGTCCTTTCCTGTCGGCGGCGGCCGGTGGTGCTACAAAGGGCGGTCGTCCTTGCTTCCAGGGGCGACCGTCGGCAGCCGGCGTTGCTACAAAGGGCGGGCGTCCTTGCTACAATTGAAGACCGGCGTTGCTACAATCGAAGACCGACGTTGCTACAAGGGCGGCCGCCGTTTCTACCATGGCATGGCCGCGTTGCTGCCAGCGGCCGCCGGTGTTGCTACCAAGGCATATCGGGGCTGCATCAGTGACATCACGTTGACCTCTCCGACGATGGCCGTGACAAATGGAGGAGCGAGGCCGCCGTACATGGATGGGGAGGCGGAGCGGTGAGGAGGTGTGCTGCACCGGCGACACCACGACAGGGGTTCTACGGCGACGATAGTTCGAGGTTCGCCAGCGGCGCCATTTTCGGGCCTCTCCGGTGAGGATTATCCGGGGCCACTACGGATGGACCATCGGCGACAGTGATGCCAGCGCGGGCGGCGGACAGCTGGAGTTTCGCGAGGATGACGCGATTACCTAGTGGGCCTTGTTTTGATTTTTTTTCCTGTGTGGGAACGGTTGACCAGGCTGGATGTGGTTTGGACGGTTCGATCGCTGGCATCGTGCGGCTGCCGACCCGGGGGATCGGACGATCTGATCCCCCGGGGGACGCTCAGCACGCCCCCTACAAAAAGCCTCTCCTGGTCCCGAGGGAGGCCCTATTGACCGCTTTAAGCGGGAGCGAGTGGAGCTCCGCTTAAAGAAACCTAACATGGGCCAGGCCCATTTATTCTGTCGGGTCTTTTCTCTTTCTATTCCTTTCGTGACAGTTTACGTAGAAAATTTGCTTAGCGTTTCTAAACAAAATTTAAAATCTATGCAAATTCTAAACCGAACAAATTCAAAATCGAACGATTTTAAAAACGAACAATTTTCAAAATTAAAAGATTTTAAATACCGAACAATTTTCAAAATCGAACAAATTTCAAATTTCAAAAAATCAAAACATTCAAATCTGAAAAGTTCCAAACTGAAAAATGTTCAGTAAAATAATTTCTAAAATTTCAAAAAAGGTCAAACATGAAAAAAGTTCAAACTCAAAAAATGTTCCAAAATAAAAATGTTCAAACATAAAAATTGTTCAAATTCCAAAAAAGTTCAAATAAAAAAAAACGTTCAAATTCAAAAAAGTTCGAAATTGTTCAAAAAAGGTCAAACCTGGAAAAAGTTCAAACTCAAAAAATGTTCCAAAATAAAAATGTTCAAACTTAAAAATTGTTCAAATTCCAAAAAAGTTCAAATTAAAAAAACGTTCAAATTCAAAAAAGTTCGAAATTGCAAAAGTTCATAAAAAAACCGATCGGCAAAACCAGAAACGAGAGGAAAGAAACCAGCAAAACCAGAGAAAAACCGAAAGAACAGAAAAAACTGAAGAAGAAAAAACAAAGAAAGACCCTGCCTTAGCTAATGGGCCGGCCCATCTCTACTACGCTATGAGCGGAGCACCCGCTCGCTCCCGCATTGAGCGGAGAATAGGGATCACCTGGTCCCGACCCGAAGTCCCGAACCACAAGGAGACCATGGAGACGGCGCCCGTCTCCCGCAAGCGCGACGCGATCCGCACGCAGGCGACGGCGACGGTGGCGGCGGCCTGCTCCTCCATCAAGCGCGCCCGCGTCCTCGGCGGCGTGGACCGGCTGGGCGACCTGCCGGACTGCCTCCTGCACGAAATCCTCTCCCTCCTCGGGTCCCGCCAGGCCGCGCGGACGAGCGCCCTCTCGCGGCGGTGGAGGCACCTATGGCGCGCCGTGCCCTGCCTCAACATCGACCAGCTCGAGTTCCTGCGCTCCGACGTCGTGGCGAACGACGCCTGGAAGGTTAACGAAAGCGAATGGGAGAGCTTCGAAGACATGGCCGACACCTTGCTATCCTCGTCGGCGCCGCTGGACGCGTTCCGCCTGCACCTGGTCGACCAATGCAGATCCACTACAGTCTCCAGGTGGGTCCGCCGCGGGCTCCGGCGGCGCCCGGCGGTGGTCGAGATCCACGATAACGGCTGGAAAATCCAGTGGCCAACGACATCGCTCCAGCTGGGCTCCGACACCTGCCGAGTGACCAAGCTCCGTCTGTTCGGGGTCTTACTGATGCCTGGCTTCGGTGACAACCTCGGCGACCAATTACCGGTACTTGAGGACCTGCACATCCACAACTGCAGGTGCGCCATTAAAACCATCGCCTCACCCACGCTCAAGAGCCTCGCTTTAATGGTCACCGACTCTTATTACATCTACAATTTCTTTCTTCCCGTCCTTGCGGTTCCTCGGCTCGCGTCTTTGCGCCTCGAGCTTATGTACGGCATGCACCATGCGTATCCTGTTACTACTGGTCCGGAGAACGAGGTGCTGGCGTCGCTGGTAATGGCGTCCATCTGTATAAAAGACATGGACGGCCAGGGACAGCTGTACGAGGAACTGGAGAACAATGTGATGGACAAACGGAAGCTTGGTTCCTTCAGATCCGTCTACAGCTTCATGGCCTGCCTCACCAATGCCATCATATTTGTCGGGGTTTCCGACGACGGTATGTAACCTACTCACTTCGCCCACAAAAAAGCATACATTTAGCTTTCGAGTAAATCAAAATTTAAATTTATTAAATTTGACCAACATTTTAGAGAAAATAGCAATATTTATTACACAAAATTAGTATGCACTATCTATCTTGAAATTTAGTTTTCATTATATAGTAATTTATAATTTTTAGATTAAAAGCTATAAAGCCCGACCTTAAATTAATAAACCCAACATAGCCGAAAGTTACAATGTGTTGAGACAATCTTTTACAAAGCAGATCAAAACAGTAAGCTAAACTAGAGAAAAAGATGAAAAAAGCTATCATTAAGATGAAATGTAGTTTTCATTATATCGGTAAAACTCGGAACATGAGACAAGCACCACCACAGATGAAAAAAGCAGACATCGAAGATGAACACATTAGAAAAAGATCAGAGCCTCCAACAAAGGTCGAGGACGAAAGGAGGGTGCCTAACACCCTAGTGTCGTGCGAAGGCCACTTGCCATGGCTACGGTCAGGACCTCGTGTCCGAAATCGGTGGTAGTGGCGCTGTCATACATACCCAGGACAAAGGTATAGGAGCAGGTCTAGTGGCAGCGCACGCGGAAGCTATTTGTAGCAGCGTGCCCCAAATATGCTTGCAGCCAATAGTTTAAGTGGTAGCGTGCTGATAGTGCACGCAACTGGTAAGTGGACTACTAGTCACGTGCCGGTAGGCCATGCGACTAGTATTGAATACCACTAGCGTATCAGTCATGGGTTCCACACGCGAGAGCGGTAGCCTATTCTATACTAGTACAAAACACGGAGCACCGCAATACTGACAATGGCATGGCATTGGACAGTGTCCCGCCGACCACGGTCGGCGAACATAGCACCGTGGTATGCGGTGCCTCCATGGACCGGAACAACCTCCATGACAATGAGCATGGATCACTAAGCCACCACTAAAACTCTCCAACTGCAAAAAGGCACCAACTTTGCCACAAAAGCACATATGTTGAAGACCCGAACACCGCAACTCCAAGGCGGTGCCTCCAAGAAGATCACGACACAACAACGCCGCGATCATCGGGTCCGGAAGTCCAGGGTTTTCACTAGGAGCATGGACGAGGGGAGGTGAGGTGGAGCCATAGCATCCCAAGGGCGTCGCCGACACAAGAGCCGAATAGTCGGCCTGAGCTTTCGCTCGGCCACACAATTCACCTACTCGTGTCGAGGAAAGTAGCTCCAGCCCCATCGTCAGGGCATGGGACACCATGATTGCAAAAGCGACTCCCATTGCCACCATCCTTAATGCCCACATGGCCAAGAAACACAACAAAAACAACCGCCACGTGGCTTGCCGGAAAGCCGCATGTGTGGTCGCCTTCTAGAGCCACCTCTCCGTTGTCAAAGTGGAACCAACCTTACACGCCTCCCACTGGAGGTAGGTCGCATACATGGAACCAGCCGCTTCAGCTGCCACGGTGACGCAACTCCACCACCATCCCGGATTCCATCATGGTAGAATGACCTCCGAAAGAATACGAGGAAACCTGATGTAGATCCGCGCAATCCAGGAACACTAGGAGCAAGAACGGTATGTGGACCCTCCATGACCTGCTGCTCACAAGGTGCCCGGAACATCGGCGACCCTCAGCTGCTGCCTTGTGCCACTAGATATGCCACACCGAAACGCCTGGCCACGGACACGAACTCCGCCACAACGACCCTTGCTAGGAGTGGAGGGCGCGGAGAGCTGCGGCCAAGGACCTCCAAACTGCAAAGACGATGAATCTCCAGCGAGAAGGCCTCCCCGTGCTGGGCGGAGACGCTCACACGAGAGAGGGAAACAGCGGGAGAGGCGGCGGGAGGGTGCCTCGCCGCTGCTGCGGGCCGGCCGAAAGCCACCGGGGACGGCGGCGGGGCTCAGAGGAAGGGGGCTTGGGGGTGGCGGCCTCGGGCACCGCAGGAGCGACAAGGTTTTTTCTCATATTTGGTCCGTGATTTAATGTCACATATGTTTCTATTTTTTGTAAAAAAATCATCAAATTTTGAAAGTTTGAGTTAGACAAAAGCTAAAGGTACATTTTTGTTTTTGAAATATGAAATTATGGGATCATTTGTTACTGTTTTGCTCATACAAAGGTAAAAAAGTATAGAACACCCATGGAGATATCGCATATCATGTTTAGAAAACTCCAAGAATCGAAATTACTAGTTGAATGCCCGTGCGTTGCCACAAAGACAGATAACATGTGCCGATATGTAGTTATTTCGAGATTGAACAAATTGCATATATGTTATGACGTTGATTCCATTGTACTCTTGTTCGTATGTCGCAGGCATTGCTGGATGAGAAACATCAAGAATTTCCGGTATTCCCTAACTTGAGAACCTTGATTCTCGACGGGTGTGACATTGGAATTGACTCGCAAGCGTTGCCGCGCATCTGGAACACCCCCAATCTCAAGAAGCTTGGATTGTACTTTTGCAAGGTAGGTTCTTACTAAATAGAGATAAATATGACTGTATTATTACTTCTATTTCTTTGGTACAGCTGATCTAACGTGCATCATGCCCTGTACAAAAAGTTCTTAGATCAACCAAGGAAGAAGCAAGAGAAGATTGGGGGAATCAATATATCTTCCAAACATCGTAGACGATGTAGGTCAATACTTCTTAACAAGAAACTGGAGTCACTAGAAATCAAGTACCACAGGAGTGATAAAGAGCACTTCAAGAAACTTTTCTCTCAAATTCCAAGTGGAGGGAAAAAGGAAATGTGGCTGACTGAGTGGCCACGAGTTAAGAAACTAGGTCAGGCAACAACACATTTATTCTGGACAAAGAAACGGACTGAACGGACTCAAAGTTGACATAAGAATAAGGGTTTCTCCCGGAAGATATTGTGGCATGGTTAATTTTCACATGTTTCTCCGAGAGTCCGAGGGGAGAGGTTGGGGGAGGTGGCCGTTAGGCCTCCAACGGTAGACGATGGTGGGTACTCCCTCTGGTCCTGTTTAATTGACGCAGAGTTCCTGTTTCCCTCTGCCTAGCTCACGTCAATTTTATCCGAACGGATGGAGTAGTTGATATAGTCGAGTGGGTGGAGTTGAGGTACAAAGTGTTGTGAGATTGCTTAGTTAATCATTAGTGGGTTGTAAGCCCATGGGCATTGCATTGACCGTTTTATCAATTTGTTCTATGAAAATGATACGCCTTTCCATGACATATCACAACTTTTACATGTTTTCTTTGTTCAAAGTAAAGACACATTTTTGCCTCATTTGATCAGTTATGATACTATTATGACAAGCTAAGAGGGGCACGAGAAAGTGCTACATATAACACTATACTTGCAGTAAATATAGGTTGAACCACAACTTGTGAAAAATAAGCATATGAGGGAACCAACTCGCATTTTATATAAATAACTAGTAAGAGGTTAGTACATAGTTTATTCATACTGCTGATGTTGTATTCCTTTGGAAGTATGTCTTTGATGTTAGTGTCACTGACTTTGAATCTATTTCTTCTAAATATCTATGCAATAAGAGATCCATGCATTTTAATATGGTTACTTCTGCCGTCTTTTGGGGTGTGTTGAATAATAAAAATAACAGTTTTTAATCGAGTTATACAGATAAACATGAAACATGCATGGTGCATGGTTCTGTTAGGGCAGCCACAACGCTCCAGCCTGGACCGTATCTTACTTCTGCCAACTAAGCAAATGGCTGACGTGTTAGCATAATTAAGGAAGTGAGAGATGGTGTTCGTATCTTAAACTTGATACGACTCTTATCCCTGTAACCGATGCAAATTTATGGCTCTACTTATCCCGTGCGTTACTCTCCTTCCACCGATCCCCGATGGCCCAATTTGGGGACCCATTTTCCTGCACCGGTGAGCCACAAAATATCCTTTTGGTCATTGAATTGCTGGGCCTGCTCATAGATACGATGGACGGAGGGGTCGATTTGAGATGTTGTATCTAGATGACGTGGGAAAATTAGATACGACTGTTAGATACAAGCATTGCGGGTGCCCTTATATCCCAGAAACTAAAAGTTTCCCTTAAAAAGGCATTGACACTGATGCCGAGCTAAGCTGCATAAATTTTGGGTGGGGTTCAGCTCTTGGTAATGTAGTGTAATGTTTCCTCTGATTTGCAATACGACATAATAATTTAGCAAAGGATTGCTATATTTTGTTGGGTTCAGCTGAACCCAATGGTAGTATGTCAGCAGGGACGGAGCCAGCTTTCAACTTTGAGGGGGGCAAAATGGTGTTGCAAACTTCATGAGGGGGCAGAGTAAGCTAAATCAGCAAGAAATTACAGTTCTAGTGAGTATTGTTCTTCATAAAATTCAAACCATAGGGGTGGCTAAGCCCCCCTCGTCCCCCCTTGTCTCCGTCCATGTATGTCAGGTCCTCCACAGGCATCTAGACATATATCCCTCCTAGCAGGGAGGATTAGTCCTTCTCACTCCGAGGAACAAAGGATTGCCACTTGCCACAGAGCTCGCAGCCGCATGAACACCGGTTGCCAATGTGGTTGCCTTGCTACTTCCACTTCGCCATGCAGGCAGTAGCATTGGGCGCCGCCCTTGGAACGGTGGCGATCGCATGAGGGAAGCGAGAGGCGGAAGGTCGTGGAGGCACCAATTGAGCTCGCCTGATGTTGTCCAGGGGTTTTTATATTTTTTCTTTTTTTCTTGACACGCCCTAGGGACTGGGGTTCGAGTTGGACTATGCTACCCAGGGGTTCTTATATTTTTCTTTTTTTTTTCTTGACAAGTCCTAGGGACTGGGATCGAGTTAGACTGTTTTTTTTTAGAAACGCATACGCTCACATAGAGACTCACCTCTATGAACTTATACACGCACATCATGAACACATCCGGAAGACTAAGCTAGCGAATAGGAACTTGAAACTAACAGAGTCACCATGGACGTCTCGCTGTCGATGGAAACATCACCTCCTACTGAAAGAATATTTCACCTTCATGAGACACACAAGTGTTTGATCTGGTGAGTTGGACTGTTTTGGAACAACTACTTATTTGTTTTGGTTCAATGGTGCAACAACAACCAGAGCCAACGCCTCGGATCCGCACCTATCCTGGCGCTGTTTTCATGCGCAACGCAACGGGCTGCCGCGCATAAATTGACCTGTACCCTTGTCGCTACACCCGTAGGAGGCAGACGAACAGGACAGTAGGTAGGCACGTACGTACGTGCACCGTCCTGCTGGTGCGTAGGTTTCCCCCACAGGTACTCCGGTTCAAGGTAGAATGACCTCCAAAATAATAGAGGAAACCTGATGTAGATCCACACAATCCAGGAACACCAGGAGCAAGAACGGTAAGTGGACCCACCCTGACCTGCTGCTCACAAGGTACCCGCAACATCGGCGACCCTCAGACGGGCCACTAGATATGACACACCGAAACGCCTGGCCACGGACACGAACTCCACCACGACGGCCCTTGCTGGTAGTGGACGGCGCGGAGAGCCAAGGACCTCCAAACTGCGAAGACGACAAATCGCCAGCGAGAAGGCCGCCCCGTCCTAGGCAGAGACGCTCACACGAGAGAGGGCAAACAGGGGGAGAGCAGGAGGGTGCCTCGCCACTGCTGTGGGAAGCCACCGGCGACGACGGCGGGGCATAGAGGAAGGGGGCTTGGGGGTGGCGGGGCAAGTCGCCTCGGGCGCCGCAGGAGCGACGCATGAGACAAGGTTTTTTTCTCATATTTGGTTCGTGATTTAATGTCACATATGTTTCTATTTTCTGTTAAAAAAATCATCAAATTTTGAAAATATGACTTAGCCAAAAGCTAAAGGTACATTTATCTACCGAGGGTGGGGAGTAAATCTGACTGTGTTTCCAAGGTTTTTTAGAAATATGAAATTATGGGGTCATTTCTTACTATTTTTCTCATACAAAGGTAAAAAAGTATAGAACACCCATGGAGATATCGCATGTCATGTTTAGGAAACTGCAAGAATCGAAATTATGATATTGTTCAAATCGCTCACAAAGAGAGATAACATGTGCCAATACGTAGTTATTTGGAGATTGAACAAATTGCATATATCACTACATTAGCCACTTTGTTATGACGATGCTTCCATTGTACTCTTGTTCGTATGTCTTAGGCATTGCTGGATGAGAAACATCAAGAATGTCCGGTATTCCCTAACTTGAGAACCTTGATTCTCAACGGGTGTGACATTGGAATTGACTCGCAAGCGTTGCCGCGCATCTGGAACACCCCCAATCTCAAGAAGCTTGGATTGTACTTTTGCATGGTAGGTTCTTACTAAACAGAGATAAATATGACTGTATTATTACTTCTATTTCTTTGGTATAGCTGATCTAACGTGCATCATGCCATGTACAAAAAGTTCTTAGATCAACCAAGAAAGAAGCAAGAGAAGATTGGGCCAATCAATATATCTTCCAAACATCCTAGACGATGTAGGTCAATACTTCTTAACAAGAAACTGGAGTCACTAGAAATCAAGTACCACAGAAGTGATAAAGAGCACTTCGACAAACTTTTCTCTCAAATTCCAAGTGGAGGGAAAAAGGAAATGTGGCTGACTGAGTGGCGACGAGTTAAGAAACTAGGTGAGGGAACATCACATTTATTGAGGACAAAGAAACGGACCGAAAGGACTCAAAGTTGACATAAGAATAAGGGTCGTTTCTCCTGGAAGATATTGTGGCATGGTTAATTTTCACATGTTTCTCCGAGAGTCCCAGGGGAGAGGTTTGGGGAGGTGGCCGTTAGGCCTCCAACAGTAGACGATGATAGTAGTTGATGGGTGGAGTTGAGGTACTAAGTGTTGTGAGATTGCTTAGTTAATAATGAGTGGGTTGTAAGCCCATGGGCATTGTATTGACCGTTTTGTCTATTTCTCTACGAAAATGATATGCCTTTCCATGACATATCAAGACCTTCACATGTTTTCTTTGTTCAAAGTAAAGGCACATTTTTGCCTTATTTGAGTAGTTATGATACTATCATGACAAGCTAAGAGGGGCACCAGAAAGTGCTACATATAACACTATACTTGCAGTAAATATAGGTTGAACCACAACTTGTGAAAAATAAGCATACGAGGGAACCAATTCACATTTTATATAAATAACTAAAAAGAGGTTAGTACATAGTTTATTCATGCTGATGATATTGTATTCCTTTGGAAGTATGTTTAGTCTTTGATGTTAGTGGCACTGACTTCGAATCTATTTCTTCTAAATAGCTATGCAATAAGAGATCCATGCATTTTAATATGGTTACTTCTGCCATCTTTTCGGGTGTGTTGAATAATAAAAATAACATAGTTTTTAATCGAGTTACCCAGATAAACATGAAACATGCATGGTGCATGGTTCTATTATATCCCAGAAACTGAAAGTTTCCCTTGAAAAGGTGTTGATACTGATGCCCAGCTAAGCTGCATAAATTTTGGGTGGGGTTCAGTTCTTGGTATTGTAGTGTAATATTTCCTCTGATTTGCAGTACGACATAAATTTTTTTTTGAAACGAAGGTAAAAGTCTTGCCTCGTCTATTAATTAAGAAGAAAATATTTAATTTTTAGGAGAAAACCGAGTAAAAACCTACAACAACATGACCAAGCCCACCCAAACACCAGCACCCCTAACAGCCAAGCCTAACACAACATGCCGCACCCACTCATGCTAGATAAATAACGGAAACCCAGCGAAATACCGGGCGAAACCGCTACCAACAACCACCACATGCGGACTACTACCAAAACATGCAACTCTCCATTCACCTATGTAGACTTACGGGAAAATATCTAGTGATACCACACCTCACATGATACCATGATACCACTTCACAAAATTTAAATTTGTAAATTTGTGGCTGTTCACAAGTTGTGTTTTTACATTGTATACAATTTTCAGATCCAAATTTAAAATACACAAAGAGAAACAAAAAAAAGACAAATATTGTGTGAATAGTGGCATTTTGAGTTTTTGTCTTTATGTGACACTATTCATGCTAGATTTCTCTTTTTTATTTCTCTAAGGATATTTCGAATTTGGTTATGAAAGTTACAAGGTATGTAAACGCACATCTTGTGAACACCCAAAATTTTAGTTCCGAATTTTTTGACATTTACAATTTAAATTTTAAAGAGTTTTAAATTTTTAAGAGTGGTATCATGTTATCAAATAAGGTGTGGTATCACAAGATATGTTCTCGTAGGCTCACCAACTCTCCCACCGCGCTACAACCGGAAAGTCTCAACACATTGTTCACCACATCGCAAAGGAAAGTCATGGGTCCCAGACTCGACAAACCGAAGAGCTAAGAACCCATCAAGCTGTCGCGCAAACCTTCCTTGTGGCACCACTCTTCTTGCTTTTGCTCCTGAGATACTCCCTCACCTTCTTGATTGTATCCCCAGTATCCTTCCCAGAAAGGAGGCAAGCAATCTCCTTGCCACATCTAGGGATAGTTACCTCCAAACTGATGAGTAGGCCGCTAAGCTCCTTTGCAAAAAGTACCTCAGAATCAACAAAGCCAAGTGTCAGACCAGGCTCCAAAGATTGTGGCGTGGAAGCCACCGACGAGGACCCAAGCAAGTCCACCTCCTGAACCAACATCGATAGAGGAGGAACAGACTCCCCACACAATTCCCGCGGCTCCAATTCCTGCAGCTCAGGCATGATCAACATCACTCGAGCAAGGGGAGAAACGACCATACAGTCCTTCTTCAACAACATCTATAGAACTGACATTGAGCTCGGTCAGAGTAGAAACCTTAGACACAACCGGGGACCTATCAAGAGCATCCCCCGCTCTCACCAAGAAATTCTCGATCCGCGTTAGGCAGCTTTTAAGTTCGGAGCGAAGGAACATGGCCTCTTCACAGAGCATAAACTTCACATCTGTTGTGCATGGGGGAGGTGGTGTAGTAGGACGTCGGAGCGACGGAGGTGGGTTGACGATCTTCTTTCCATGGCAAGGATGCGCAACGAGCTGAGGCTGGGAGGACACCACAAGGTCTGGCAAGGAGCTCAACGGCTGCCAAGTGTTGCAGCACTCACGCGCCCGGTGACCAGATTGAAGACAATGAGAGCACCGACCGGGATCTCTAGACGCTGCAGCACGGTGACCAGGGAACAGACAACGGCAACATCTTCCTCTAAGCCAGTGAGGGAGGGGCGGGCATCATTTTTGGCGTTGAGCGGCGCGAACAGCACCGCGAAGGATTGCTATATTTTGTTGAGTTCAGCTGAACCCAATGGTTCTATGTCAGGCATATACACATATATCCCTCCTAGTAGGGAGGATTTAGTCCTTCTCGCTCCTTGGAACAAAGGATTGCCACTTGCCACAAAGCACGCAGCCGTATGAACACCGATTCCTTAGACAACGTGGTTGCCTTGCTACTTCCACTTTCCCCCGTAGGCAGTAGCATTGGGCACCACCCTTGGAACGACGGCGATAGCAGGAGGGACACGAGAGGCGGAAGGTCGGGGAGGCACCGATTGAGCTCGTCTAATGTTGTCCAGGGTTCTTGTTTTTTTCCTTTTTTCTTGACACACCATGGGGACTGGGGTTCGAGTTGGACTTTTTTTTTTTAGAAACACAGTGCAATTGTAGACGCTCACATAGACGCGCATATACTCACCTCTATGAACACATATCCTACCTCTATGAGCACCTCCGAAAGATAGCCGGCGGATCGCATCTTGAAATTGACAAAATCACCATAGACACATCGCTATCACGGGAACTATCACCTCCCACTAAAAGAATATTTCAAGACACACAGGTGGCAAACCTGGGGTTTGATCTGGTGAGTTGGACTGTTTTGGAGCAACAACGACTTATTTGTTTTGATTCTATGTTGCAACAACAACCAGAGCCAACGCCTCGGATCCGCACGTATCCTGGCGCTGTTTTCATCCGCAGCGCAACGGGCCGCCGCTCTTAAATTGCCCTGTACCCTTGTCGCTACACCCGTAGGAGGCAGCCGAACAGGACGGTAGGTAGGCACGTACGTACGTGCGTGCACCATAGGTTTCCCCCACAGGTACTCTGGTTAAGGTAGCCTATGAATTGACATGGCGCCAACCCTTGCAGACGAGGGAGCCGCCCTGGCCTCCCATTACGGTACGTGTCCTACACATCTCAGATCCTCCACATCGTGCACCACATTTTACATGCCACGCATTTCATTTGACGCTACACTTCCTTCTCCATCACTGGATCAGCGTGATACGGAAACTCAATCGAGACGACAGCAGCCACCGCGGTCGGCAGCCTAGATGACTGGGTAACCATTGTACGGATCACAGTTTTGTTACTACAACAAGCAAAGCACTTCACACGCTTCCTTCGGAGACAAACATAAACAGACATCACTATGTTGCAGTGACACGAGCAGGCTATATATATTAAAAAAAAACAACCTCCATGTCAATTTCCCATGAAAACGCCTATATCAAACTGACAGTTGTTTCCATTCCACAATACAAACACTCGTCAAACACTCCAGCACTCACTCAGCACACGCAAACAAGCTTTTTTCATATCTACATGGAAGCTTATCTTTGGTCAACACTAGGGTTCTCTGTATACATCCACCGCAACGGCTGCAGGTAAGAAAGAGGGGCCATTCTATGGAGATATGCACTCAAAAAAATTACATGAATCAGCTACACTCAGCAGGATCAAGCAGATTAGAACACTCTTCACACCCAACGAATTGGTTACCAGCTTTATTACCTGTAGCGGTCTCCAGTGAGGGAAAGACGAGGCCGTGTCATCAGTGTCATGTTAGTGAAAATCTGATCTACCACTGGGTTTGGCTCTGCCTTTGCTTTCGTTGTAGCATGTGAGTTTTCAAGCTACACTGTTTGACCTGTGATGCAATGTTTACGTAAGATTAACACGGATGTCTTAAACAACAATAAACAATGCTTGGAAGTGAACCAGAAAGAACTTCTGCCTACATGTATTGCTGCCACCGTGGACAAGAGGTCTCTTGATTGGTCCAACAACATTTGCTCCTGCGTTGCGAGTTTCGCAAGCTCATACACCACAGAGCTTGTCCCCTCCACCTGGATCAACAAAACTTATGATAAGTGAACCACACTTTTGCCATTTTATTTACAACGAAACTACAGGATTTTTAAAGTACAGCACAATTCACATCAGGATATAGAGCTCATAGACACCTAACAGAGACTTAGGTTCAGTTTGCGGTTGCTAAAATGTGATGAGCTGAATTTATTTTGTAATCTGCAGTGGAATAACAGGCATGGAAGTAGGAAAAGGCTGGTTAAAGAAACGGTAAAATAGGCAAAAGCTGGTCATAATCCCCCACAATTCCCAACAAAGCTGTGATCAGTAAGAGGTGCATATGTCCAGGCATAGTGAGCAAAATTATCACATATAATGCAACAAATTCGAGAATAAATGCAAGATTTTGCATGACCGCAAAGCCATCCATCAGGAGTAGAGCTTATGGATCTATTCATTTATTCGCAAAGTTGCTTATATTCAAAATTGATGATTTCATTCTCAAAACTTGACATAATATAACAAACTAAACCAAGGAAAAGAAATAATGGAATAATTATTGAAGCTTTGCAGGAAACTGGAATGCACCTTTGACAACAAATTAGACATTGAGGATGTCATTGTATGCATTACATCCACTGCTGAGTTAACAGCTTCCTTCACACATTGGGCATCAACCTGTTCAGAGATAAGCAACTGCTAAGTTGTGCATAACAAAACGAGTCAGCTATGATTTGATGACAAAATCCACACCTTTGCACCACCAACAACCGGAAGACGGAGAGTACTAGCCTTCAATGCTTCAATCGCTGCTAACAAAGAGCTTGAATGATGTTTTTCAACATGAGACCACTCCTCTAGATATGATATCTGCACATGTCAAGTGGCAGCAGTTACATAAATAAGCTGGACAAAGTAAATAAAATACAAGAAAATCCAACTACATGCAACAAAACAGTTAAAGCTATACAGTATATAAGAAGAAAAAAAATAAGCCATATGATTCGTATCACTTACCTCTCCCCTAAGAATAGCAAACAGCTTCAGTTTTTGTTTTTGAAGCTGGAGTTTGCACCTTTTTGAACTGACATTGTCACGCAATTTTGATATTTCCTTCCATGCACTGTGTAGGGTTTTCTGAAGAAATCAAAAGATACATTAGCTATAACAATTACATGTTGAGTCTGTTTCTGAATCTCTTACGCACAAGCGTATAACTTGCTTCAAAATAATACGTTTCAAGTTATAGTATGCCTCGCTACAAGATAGCTTCGCACGTACAAAGTGATTAAGCATTTCTGTAATTAAGCATCTATATTCATGTGTTTGATTTCTCATAATACAACCTGTAGTTTTCACTACTAGCAGTACATGCATGTAGACACATGTAGGATTTAGCTGAAGTCTTGTCATCACTATATTTATGTAGCAATCACTACAGAGTAATCTACATTACTAACTAGAAAGGACAGCTATCAAGAGGGAGGGAGGGGCAGGGGGTATTACTAGAGATGATTCAAGGGAGCAAGTTATCTATATGAGCTATTTTTTCCCAAATTTTTCCAGCTATATGTCAAATGTTTTTGCCAAGAAAAAAAAACATGAGCCAGGTATGAATAGCAAAATTGCAGATCATGATTTGTAACCTGATATGGTACCTTCTATTTTCTTCCCACATCAACTTTACTTCATCCGAGTTTAATATTCTTTCAGCATGAATATCTCTTTTGTATGATTTTATCACAGTTTAAAAGCTTGGCTTATTTATGACAACACATGTTGAGCTATGATTTACACTTCTCGAACAGAACCTAGATATTAATGAATAAGCAGTCTAAATTTGTAACTGTACACCCACAATAGCATGCCACTCTGTCTGTGCCCTGAACTATGTCCATAAAAGTGCAAGAGCAAAAGTTTGATTTAACAGTGTGGCAAATTTGGCAACTAACAATTGATACATTATACATGTAAATTCAGTGAGTACAAAGATTCTCCTCTATAACAATAAGAGATGGTATCAGGACCTAGTTACTGAAGGAGGCTACATTTGACCGAAAAAATATTATGGATATGTTTACTTCTCCAGACCAGCTGCTAATAAATGAAGATTATGAGCAACCGATGACTACCCTAAAAAGGCAGCTAGCAAATCCTAACTGCATTGGTGATTGGTAACCAGCATAACTTAATACTCTAGTTAATACAGCATTCTTAAACCCCACGATAACAAATTGTTTTTTGGAAACTTTGCATTTCATGTGTTACTGAACTTAATTGTGAAACTTAAGAAGTGAGTTTATGTTTAATTGCAAGCATCAACATCTGAACATGAAACATTTAGGAGGTATAATAAATTCAAAGTTGATAGGTGATGATTTACCTCGGCAGTGAAGCTCTGTACCAGGAGCGTTGCATCCGTCCGAGCATTGATGCACCGCCACTGCAAATGCTGGTTGTCCAGCATCCGCAACCTGTGTGCCTCCTCAATCCTGTTCTCCCCTTTCTTGGCCCTCCTGACCTCCGCAGCAAAGCTAATGATAGATGGAGCATTTGCCGCCGTCTGAACAATGTGCCCGTTTGGTGATGCCTCTCCACCTCGCCCTTTGGATGGGCTCGCCATCCCCCTGCTTCCTCGGCTCGGAGACGGTGACCGGCCAGGCAGCCTCGGTGACATTGGGCTGTCCGAGAACGACCTCCTTCCTGAAGACGACGGTAGCGGCAGCCCTGCATCCGGAAGCCGTCGCAGGCGGCTGTTGGTCTCCTGCCAGAACCGCGCCGGAACGCTGATGCCGCGGCGTGGCGGATCGCCGGCCCCCGAGTTGCTGCCGGAGGAGACGCTGTCGGTGTCGGACGAGGCGGAGAGGTCGGGAGCGCCGGCAACGGCCGGGTCGGAGGGGGAGAGGGAGGAGGTGGAGTCGAACGCCATGGATCGGCGGAGGAGCTGGACCGCGGCGAGGATGGAGTCCTTGCGGTCGAGGTTGCAGTCGAGGCTGCGCGCGAGCGGGTCCGACGCCTTGGGCCTGGCGGCGGGCCACCGGTGCTGGGGCCGCGCGTTCTCGGCCTCGGGCACGGAGGACACGCTCTTGCGCCGCTCCGGCGTGGGCCCGCGCCGGCCGCCGCCGCCGCCGGGGGAGGACGGCGACGCGGCCCGCGGCGCGCGCGACGTCTGGTAGAAGAAGGACTCCCCCTGGAAGGACACCGAGAGGCTCCGCATCGTGGTGGCCGTCACCGCCGCCGCCGCCGCGGGTGGCGTGGGCGACGTGGCGTGCTGCGGCGGCGGGGGCGTGGAGGACCGCCCGCGCTGCGCGGAGACGGAGCGGCGCGAGGAGGCGGGGGCGGAGGAGGAGGAGGAGGAGGACGTGGAGGAGGTGGAGGAGGCCGGGGAGGCGGCGGAGGCGAGGTAGCGCGAGGAGACGGGCTTGGTGGAGCGCGCGGGGCGGCGCAGGGCGGCGCCGGAGTTGGGCTTGTCGAGCGCCGGCGTGAGCGGCGGGCGCGAGGTGCGGGCCGGATCTGGCGCGTTGGCCGCCGCTGCGGCAGCCACCATGCCGTGCCGTGGCGGCGCGTGGGCGGAGGAGATCTGGCTACCCGGTGCGGTCCTCCGGCAATGCAGGGCCCCCTGGCGCCAGATTCGCCGCGGCCGCTGGCCCTGGCGCTGGCGGCGCGCGCGCGCGGGCGGCGCACCGGCCGGATCGATCGACGTGGCGCGGCTGCTTCCTTCCCTGCGAGGACGAAGAGGAGGAGGAGGAAGAAGATGAGGTGGGAACTGGCGATGCAGTGTAGTTACAGCATGGGAAGAGGGGTTGGGAGAGATAGTGAAGTGGGGATTTTCTGTGCTTTCTTTTCCTGTTTTTCTTTTCTTTTGCCCCTTTGGTGCTGTTTTTTACTCGTTTTGTATATCTGGCTTTGGTTATGGGGATCTTTGCTTCTGCAACTCTCTGCTCCTCTATTGTGCCCATCAAGCTAACCAAAAGGAGAAGAATCTGCTGGTGTGTACTACTGCTTATGCAACATTTTCTTTCTTTAATTATGCTTCCAAGTGCGGTAACTTGTAAATGATAATGGGGTTGAAATGGGTGTTTGAATAATAGTGTTTTTACATGTTGTGCAACAGCTTTGTCTGCAATTGATAGCTAAGGTTTGATATGTTACTGGAGGAAAATAAAAATGATAATTAGGAAAAAGGTGCTTCATCTTGTCAATTTGTTGCTTGGGGGCTGGAAAATGACGTTTCTGCAGATGGTTGAAACCAGCTGACGAATGTAGATTCCTTATGTTCCCTAGCCATATGTTTAACCCAATTCACTTGTGAAAAAAAAAACTCCAAGAAAACATTGTTATTGCTACGTGGGTGTGGGGTGCGGTAACCAGAAATAATCCAAATCCGCAATAAAAAAACATAAGAAGAAAAATTGTACTAGTAAGTGAAATTGGCAACATTTCCTCTTTTCTTTTCCTTCGAAGTGACACAAGAAATGGTGTACGGAATGTAGTTCCGGTTTCTCTTAAAAAGAAGAAATCCTTCCAAATATAAAAGGAGGAATGAACCAAAAGGAAGAAATAAGAAAGTATGCGATAGAAAAATAAATAAATGAGACGTTCCGGGGATGAATTGTGAGCAGTACGTCTAGTTGGAAGTGGGAGACCGGCAGCCGAAGTGTGTTTTGTAAGGGTAGGTTAGCTAAACTGCCATTGTCCATCTCCTAGTACTTTCCCTAGTTTAATTACTGAAAGAACGGTGGGACATTTCGTGTCCTGGCTGAGTTGTTTAATTGGGCGTTTGTTGATGTATCCTCAAGGAATGGGCAATTCCTATCTGATTTGCTTTTTCGCTTCCTTTTTCTTTGCGTATGTATACTAGCTCACTTCTGATAAAGGATGAATTTTGTGTTGCACAAGATGCTAACAGTACGGTGCTCAGCTTTAATTTCCTTCTATTTATGTGAGGTGACTTCATAGATGCGCATACAAATTCTGGTGACATTTCATTCCCCATAAAGGAATTTATCTATGACTCTATAAGACTATGAAATTTATGAGTGGTCAGAGTTTGTTCCACATATCTGAAATGGGAAAAGTCTTGATATGTAACAATACCAAATAGACCAAATATTGATGTTCTAAGAAAGAAATGGTGTTTCTTATAATCTTTCCATTACAGTTTAACAGGCGTGCACGTATTTTAAAACAAATTATGATCGTTAATCTAGTCAACAAAATTTAAATTATATATCTACAGAAGCTATACCATTAGATTCATATTTTCCAATGGTATACTTTTGTGACATACATTTCATATTTATTGACTAAAGTAATGATCATAGTATTTTCTTAAACTACATATGCGCCTATTAAACTGAGAGTGAAATGCATCAATAGCCCTGGAAGTTGTCGGCTATGTCTAAAACAATCCTCCAACTTAAAACCTGCCTTACTTCAATCCTCCAACTTGCTCCTAATGTCTATCTACGGTCCAAAATACACAGACCCACCGTCTACCGCTGATGTGGCATGAATTCGGTCCCACAGTGGTGTTCCAAGGTGGCCCACAACAGCACCTAAGATGCCTTATGTGTGGGTCCCACATGTTAATGTGGAAGAAAAAAATAAAAATCAAGCCATGCGGAGATATCAGGAATTCACGTCCGGTGATACTACAGACTACGCAAGCGAACCACTATAACCCAATCTGCTTTGAAATAGGGACTAGAACATTAATTATTTATTATACCGTGCTTAGTTTATGTGGTACTTTTAACGTTCTCGAGTTGTTGAGCAACTGCGCCAGCCGTTCTTTTTGAAAAATGCCTATGAACTAGAACAACTAGAATATAGTAAATGACTTCCCAAACATACTTCTACTTGTTCTCGGTAGTGTATAAACTAGGATTTTGCAATTGGATTGGGTGTTTCACACTACAATTTATCGGGAAATCCAACTCGACTCACGGGTGCATATGAACTCGTTATGTGAAAATACATTTTAGAGTGTCAAGGAAATGATGGATATATTCTTCAAATGATTTTGATTATACACAAATAGTACATGTGTTTGAGTAACAAGGAAATGACGGATATAAAATTTCCTTTTTTGGGTAATATAAAATTTCCTTGAATATTTGAATACATGTGGAGATCCTGTATTGTCCGGATATTAGCTTTAATATATTAATAAGATGAATACTTGTGAAGATCCTGTACCGATGGAATCTGTAGTGAATGGTTGACTTTTACCTTTAAATAAAGGGGCGTCCCTATTTATAACATCAAGCGATAGTAATTTTTGTGGCATTCCTGTATGGGATAGTAGGCCCATGCATATGGTCGTGAGTTTGAATACTCTCTGGCTGCTTGAGTTTTTATTTTTTTTCTTCCACTATTGATATGTGGGACCCACACGTGTGGCAGATTAGGATATGTTTTGGGCCAGCCTGGAATGACACATCAGCAGTATACGCTGGTCTCTGTACTTTGGACCGTACATGAACATTTGGAGCAAGTTGGGGGACTGCGGTAAGGCAAGTACTGAGATTGAGGACAGTTTTAGACATAACCGGTAAGTTTGAGGACTGCTGATGCATTTCACTCTTAAACTGATTCGGAGGGAGTATGAAAAGTGGAATAAGCTGATCAGACAGTGCAGCAAATCCACCATGTGAGGTTTAACCAGAATCATAAGCTAATCAAGTGGCGGGAGATTAATTAGCTAGCTTGCTCAAGACACTTGCGGGGTGTTGTAGTCATGATTTGACGGGTGAGATCAATGTCCGGGCGTTGGAGGCTCCGTTAGGGATCACGAATTGACGGCTGAGATAACACGAGTCTACCTCTAGGCTCGAACCGCATGCACCATGTGGTGGCCGGCCGGTTCGGTGGGGAACCTGTATGATGGCCACTTGCGATCTCAATTCCTGAGAAAAGATTTAGCATCAAGGTTTCTTCAATTAAACGTAACAATAATTGAGCGTTTATATATTATTCTAGCCACTAATCACAACTACAAACTCTACTAATTCCTTGAAAATAATAAGGCATGGGTGACCCACCCAAACAGCTCCTTAGAAAGGGTTGGTAGATAATCTGGACGATTTTCCCGAAAGGGGTGACGTCCTAAACAAGGGTTGGCTAGAAGCATTTAAGACTGATGGCCGACCCATAGTCATGTTAGTGCAAAGCATTATTTCTTCTCTTTTTGTAAATGTTAAAAGTGATGGATGTCACATGGAAAGGCAAGTTAACATGGGAGAGTGTTCTTTTGCTAAACGAAAAGTGCCATATAAGTTTTCTTGGTGGACTTTTTGTGCTGAATCTGCAGATGAAAATTAATAAATGGGTGCACCAATGGACATCCCTTAAATATGGGCGATGGATATTATTGAAATGCATAGTCTTTTGCAATATGATTGCTTATGTGACCCATGAGGAAGATCTCCCCAGAAAGAATATTACACTAGTGGGGAGTTGGTTGGTTTCTTTATGGCATCGAAACAGCAAAGTGTATTATCATGGTGCAGGATTATTTTGGGTATAGATACATATACTGAAGAAAATTGTATTGCATATAGCAAGAAAAGGAATGGAAAACACTGAGTGTTCGCCCGTTTATCAATTAGATTTCAGTTTGCTTTTTAAAATAAAAAAAATTAGACACGTGTAAGTTGATGTTTCAGATGAAAAAAAATACTCCTACCGGATCTAAATATTTGTCCTAGATTTAGGCAACATTTTAGCTAAAATCTATCTAACATTAAACCTACGACAAGTATTTATGGTCGAAGGGAGTAGCATTTTTTCAATTACATGATACTACCTCCGTTCCAAAATATAATCCTTGGGCTATTCAAAAAGACTTATATTTCAAAACGGGGGTAATAACTTACGTGATACCACATCCTATGTCTGAACCATCAATTACTTATTCTTTTTAATTTATTGAAGTTATAGACGTACTCCTAACTGTATATGAAAATTATGAATGGAACTACTACTACACTGCACACACTTACCTCTACAAATCCACCTGATATAATAATCACTGTCATTTTCCCACCTTTCTTCGGTTTTAGGTAAACAGTACCTATTTAAACAGCACCAAGGAAGAGCTACACTTCGCATCAGCGGCAGCTAAGTTGCTCCAATCACTCTGTTATATACGCATCATCTCATGCTAAATATAGCAGTCGCGCTAACGAGTCCTTCTCACATCGACGCTGGATTCGACTTTGCTTTTCCTAATTGCACGGTTGCTTAGCATCTAACCTTCCCAACGCTTTCCGTGAGTGTGTTGTTTTCCGTCAGGACCAGGAAGCGCCACTACGTGGCCTAGTGAAAACATGTTGGCTTCAATAGCAAGTAACAATAAGTTTCCTCGGAAAAAAAGGTGTAATAATAATTTTATAGCCCTTTCCAAGAGAAATTAAAAATTGTGCTAAAAAGCATCAACATCCAAGGAGGTCATGTAAAAAAAACTGCCTACAAGCCGTAGATGATGTTTTGACAAAAGTGACCACTTAGACCAGTGAATTGTCAAAAAAAACCACCTCCGAAAATTATTGTCAAAAAGGACCACCTACGTCGTGGCGGCACGCGTGCCAGGCGACACGTGTCGCCTGCCGCCACAGCCGGAGGCGGCAGGGTCTGCCGCTGTTGCCCCTGGCGGCATGTCCACGGTGATCAACGAACAGTGTACTGATCGATGAACAGTACACGTTAGCTACAAAGTTTGTTGAATTTGTCTTTTTTACTGAGCCCAAAATACAACGTATTTTATAGTGATTTTTTGCACGATTGTAGTGCATAGAGTTAGCTACATGTAGGTATTTTTTCGATTTTTTTAGATGTTTTAAAAAATTCAAAACGGACTACTATTCATGGATCAGGATACTGTGAACATGCCGCCGTTGGCTGTGGTGGCAGGCGATACGTGTCACCTGGCACGCGTGCCGCCACGACGCAGGTGGTCCTTTTTGACAATAATTTTCAGAGGTGGTCCTTTTTGACAATTCACTGGGCTAAGTGGTCTCTTTTGTCAAAAATTCGCCATAGATCACCTAGACTCAATACGAAGCGTTGCAAGAGGAGAGACAAAGGAGAAAAATCGATCTCATGCGGCTAAGGTTTTGTCCCCTCTGTTGGCGCTGTTGTCGGTGCGCCTCGCCTCTGATGGCCTCTCGGGTTTTGGAGATGTGTCGGACCCCGGCCTCACGACGATGGGAGGGTTTCGTTTTCTTGTTTTACTTTGTTCAGCGTCGTATTCGAAGTGGTGAGGCGGCGGCGACACCCATAAGTCAGAATACAGTCCCCCACCATGTCATTGACCTAATGGTGGCCCTAGCGCTGACGGAGGGTGCATAGAGTTGTGTGTCCAGCGAATCTCCTGGGATCCGTTTCGTTATTGTGTTCGCTCGTGTTGTTTGAAGTCTTGATCTTCCAATCTACCATTCTTATCATTGACGATGAATGTTTCTACTGTGCATTTGTATTTTGGGAAGTCTTAGCACACCGATTTACTTTGGAAAGTTTTGCCTAGCTCGACTGATGGAGAAGAGGGGACGGCGGTGCCCCCTCGCTCTACTATTTGTAGTCGTCTCTACTCGCTATGTGGTCCAAGGATCTATTTAAGAATTTTTAAGGACATATTTTTGACTTTTTTTGGTATTCCTCGTACTGCGGTAAATGAGTATCAACAAATAAGTAGATATTTTCGTTTAAAAAAGTAAGCCGTAGATCAACCAATTATCCGTGTTTATGAATATATGTAAGAATTTATGTGACACAGACAATAATATTGCAAATCTGCGCAGACGATCCTATCCTCAACAAAGATCCTCCAATGCGCATGCATCCACCGAAGAGGTAGGGATCCAGTACAAAACATGGGTTGGTGCAACCATACGGATCTGTATTTCCTTTGGCTGTTTTGGGACCTTGTTAATACGAATTGTGCTACCACAATGGCCGCTTGCTTTGTAGCTAAACAGAACCGGCACATGATGTCAAGTGCCAATCACGTGTTTACTATTTTCTATACCTCATCTGAAATTGGCAGACCTTCAGTTATATGCTCTTGATTTGGCGTTGCGTACACTTGTATTTCTCTAGGTTTTCTTTATCAAGGAGAATACGGCCGTGGTATTTTAGCTCATAGGTCTGGAATCTAGATGCGCCTATTATGAAAATTTTATTTTGAATGCATTTTAAGATATCAAAAAATAAGAAAAAAATTCATGCACGGCTCACATCCGAACATTATATGTTCGCACATAAACTTTACGAGAAATAAGACATTTTTCTGTTGCATGTGTAGAAAGGACAAAATAAATATATTGTGAATAGCTATTTTGGAGGCGATTTTTTTAAAAATAATACGAAATATTTTATATTTTTCAGGAATATCGCGCGATTTAAATCATTTTCGATTCTGTGACCGATCGGTCATCCACAGGCCGATCGGCCTTCTGTCGACCGATAGGTGGTGCCCCAGGCCAGCAGCTGCGGTCGGTCATTAGCCGTCCGATCGGCCTAGGGTGGTCCAACGAGGCTGGGAGAAGATTGAAGCCATGCGCATGGACAGCCACCTCTCCATCTTAATTAGCTTTCACGTAAATAGACACATGTAGAAGTCAATTTGAGCCAGCTCTCATGTACCACAGTGCCGCTCATCCCATTCTATCTCCTCTTTTCAACGAAACCAGCCTAGCTACCTCTATGTAAGGGTATTTTTAACGGGGCGACGCATTTCAGACGCTTAAATTATCCGCAAGCGTCCAATTCCGTCGCCCCGCGGGCGAACTTGTCCCACCCCGTGTGCATGTATATCTTGCCCTGCCCGTCGAATAAGACCTCGATAGGCCACCGATAGACGTTGCAGCTGGCCTCCCGTAGCTGCAACTAGGCCGGCTCGACGCCATCGACGAACTTGTTCGGGAGCCGCTTGATGCAAAGTGGATCGTCGTCGATGCGGAGGAGGAACTCGAAGCAGCGCTCCTCCTGCGAAGACGAGGAAGACGCAGGCGACGACGACCGTGGGGCCGTAGCTGCTCCACCACGGCGGCCCCTGCCGCGGCCCCGGGGGCCCCCAGGCCCGCGGCCTCGACCGCCTCACCGGCCACCAGGACCCGCCATGGACTTCCTCGTGGGCCTGGCTGCGTCGCACGAAGAGCTAGGCGGCGCTACGGTGGAGCTTGTGGCGGCTAGGGTTTGTGTGGAGGAGTGGATGAGGAAGAAGAGCGCGCGCCCTCTTACATAGGCCGGAGGCAGGCAATGGCCGCGGGACGCGTGGCGTCGCCATTACTGCGTTGGCGGAGGTGGGCGGCGGCCACTCGGTAGGCGAGGCATCGCCATTAACGTTGCGCAGACTGCCGAAACGACGCAGCGGCGCCAGTCGCTGGCTCGCCGGAGAATACCCATCAAGCCAGGGTCGCCAACGTCCGCAAGACGCGAGCAGACACTTTGCGCGTCCACGCAGCATCCGCGACGCATCCCAGACGCATATTTGAGCCAGTTTTCCGTCGCCGCGGATAGCCCGGTCACTTTCCGTCGTCCCGCGGGAATAGGAATCCAACGCATTTTTCGGTCCGGCGGATGCAAATGGTCGCTCAGTGGACGTTTGCGCCACGGGTTGGAGATGCCCTAACTTAGCTAGTACAGTGAATATAGGTTGCATCTAGCTAACTAGCTCAGCTGGTACGGTGAACAGCTAGTACGGTGAATGGACGCTACGTATTTTAATTAGTGTGAGTATGTGTGCTAATCAGCTGGACAACAGCTGGTACTTAGAAGTGGTGGGCTGCAAGCTGCGTAGACGAGGTGGTCGGCTGCTAGCTGGCCGATTGGCCTGCTGCTGGCCGGTCGGTCTGCTGCCGGCCGATCGGCCCGGAGCTGATCAATTTCTGACAGATGTATGTCGACAGCCTAAATGGTTTTCGGTAGACCGATCGGTCGACTGAAAACCGACCGAGTCACATATCTGAATTTTTTTTCAAAACGCGCGACATTCCTAAAATTTATAAAATAATTCGTATTATTTTAAAAGAACTCGCTATTTTGGAGCACCAGAAATTGCCTTTTTTACACAAGCCACGAAAAACACCTTTTGTATGTGAATCTTTCCGTGCAAAAATAAATGTCTAGTTTTACAAACAGGTTTTCTTTTCGTAATTTTTAGACATTTTGAAAAAATGTTTTATTTTTTTGGATAGTGGGTACATCTACACAACTACGCCACCATGGCCAAAATGCATTTAGGAAACACCACTATCAATTGATAGTATTGAGCTAAGTTAAGCACCTTTCCTAGCTCACCAAACATGCACGGCGCAATGCATCGTCATACTGCATCGACCTCGGTGGCCTTCTTTGTAGATAGATACAGCAGTCTTGCTCAAGCAACCCGCCGGCCGGCCGGTCCAACCAACCATACGCCGACGACGCCGACACGCTGTACGTACGTATGTATTACCCGCCGAGACAGGCACGTCGCCGTCCAACGGAGACGTGGTGGCAACCGGGCAGACGGCGAACCGTACGTACGTACGCGCGCAGGAGAAGGCGGTACACACAAGTGCAGAGAGGTGTTGATTTTCCTTCCTTATCACAACGCGTTAAGGCCGTATCGTTACTTCGATTTGAGATATCTTGATCTCACACTGCTTTAACCAGCTCCTGTACACACTCACTCCAGATACGTATCCAGTACGTGCTACTTTTCCTCTCGTTAATTACGGTACAGCATAGTAAGTAGCTTCGGATCTGTACTACCTTGATCTCCCGTTCCTCACGTGATGCGTTCGTGTACAGGTGACACTATGACCAGGCAGGACCGAGTAAGAAATATGGAGATCACTTCAACGTTTTACTAATTTCTAGGACCGAGTAAGAAATATGGAGATCACTTCAACGTTTTACTAATTTCAGTGACTTCAGTAGGACGCCGACATCATTCAAAATATCGCATACATTTCAGTAGCGCACAACACATGAATTCGAGTATTTTAATGATTATTTTCCATTTTGCTGGAAAGCAAATCGGATTCACCGGGATTCATTTAATTTCAATTTCCTCTAAAATGTTTTCGGAAATTCAACACGAGTAAGAAGTTAGAGCTCAAGTGGTCCCTTAGAGCGTCAATTAATCTAATGGGATTGTCTTACTTAGCACCCTTTTCTTCATCTCCATCTCCCTCTTGCATGTCCATCCTCTTGTCGAGTGCTCTCTCCTCGGTCCGCTATGGTTTTGGAGGCCCTTCAAAGATGCAACTCCTGACTCGGGGAAGGGACAGATTTCTCCTTTCGGTAGGTTTAGAGACGGTGGCAAACCCCTTGCGTCAAAATTAGTTTTGCTTCCATTCTGTCCCAATTTCAACGGAGTTAGCTCCGACTCCGATGGAGAGCTGGTGAAAGAGGAGGTCATGTGGTTTGCAGTCTGCCGATTTCCATGGTTTTGACCAGCCGCTATATATGTGTGTGACGACGTCGGTTTATAAGGACGGGCGTTTGTGTTTTGACACAAGGTCGACATCCCGTCATTGATGAGTATGACATTTCTCCTTGGGCGAGGACACTAGGCGATGGCGAGTCTATGGTCTTCAAATGCCATACCCCCCTCTTTTGCTCGATGAGGGCTTAAGTGGAGGATGGTTGTACTTGTACTCCCTCTAATCATATTTAATCGACATATGTTTGTGATAGAGGTAGCAGTACTCACTAGCAGCCCCGCATCGATTAAATGTGATCAGAGGTGGTACTAATTAAGAAAAGCTCGAGCGTGTTCCTCGTGCCACCTTTACAGAAAACCATGCTAAATATCAACCTGGATTATACTGTATTTTTTTGGAGCAAAGATTATACTGTATTTTGGTCTTCACAAAAAAATGACAAAATGTAAGTCATTTTAAAACTTTGAAAATGTGCACTCTTGACTTTCCTTAGATAATACACGGGCTTGTTTTTTTTTTTTTGCATAAAGCACAAAGCATTTTGCATTGGTTATTTGCACAACTATAGAACACATGTTTGAGTACATACAAAAAAAAATCAGAACTATTTGAGACTTTGTAATCGATTTTTATTTTTTGAATTATTTTTTTTCAAAAAATAAAATAAAAGGGCGACCAATGGCCCTAGCTCAAAAGGCCGCACTCCTGATCATGACTGCTTTTTTTCCCTATTTGTACAGCATATGTATTGTGGACTGTGGTATGTAAAGTCAAAACGAGAAAAAATGACACGTTTTGTATTTGACCAAAAAAAAAGGAGTATTGTGCGCCGTACGCTAAGCTATCCGTGGCGATAACGATCTTTAATTGATCTGTACACACAGCTACTAATCTATACTTACGTGTGGTTGCCTGAATGAACAACTAAAGTCGGCACCTAGCTTATGAGCTTAGTTTTGTTCATCCGCCGGTGCCGTATGATAATTGATAGTCAAGGTGGTGTGCACGGGGACGCATCCATAAACAATCCCATGCACGGTCACCGGAAAGGTTTAAGCTGGGAGTACAGTAATACGTGCGTCTCATTAGTAGTTGGCACCTACTAATCCACCTACGCTCGCAGCGCAGATAGTATGCGATGTGTCAGTGTCACGTCGAACGGGGTCTTACGTTGCTGATCCGATGTTGCTAGACTCCTAAACGAGTGTTTGTTCGATGGATGGTCGAAATTAATTAGACCTCCAATTGCTTGTCACTTAGCCAGAGCGGGAAAGGGAAGTGGTTGGGTTCAGACCGGACCACCCGTGTGGGCTTAGGGCATCTCCAACGGGGCGACCCATCCTGCGCCCGCGCGTCCGGATGGGTCGAGCCGGACAAAATCCCGGCTCAACGCGGGGACGCACCGCAAAAGCGGACGGCCGCGGCGTCCGGAACGACGCAAACCCGGCTCAAATCTGGGCTAGGTTTGCGTGGCCGCGGATGGCACGCGTCGTCCGCTCGCGTCCGGACGTCCGTCGCCTCGTCTCCTTTGGGCCCACCTGTCGGTGACCCGGGAGAGTATTAAATGGGGACTGGAGGGGATCTGGCCCTCCACTCCAGTCCCCACTCCACTCCCGAAGCGAAACCGCCGCCATGGCCCCGAAGCGAGTTTTCGCTCCCGGAGCCAACGACGACGAGGCGAGCAGCAGCCGCCGTCGTCCGCCGGCGCTGCGGCCATACTGCGGAAACCGAGGCGGCCTCCACATCGGAGAGGCCGCCCGCGGCGGCGCGGCATTGCCGCAACCGCCGCCGCTGCTGCTCGAGCCCAAGCCCGAGTCCTCGGAGGAGGACCCGGACCTCCGCGCCGCGCTGCTCATCTCGGCGGCGGAGGAGGACGTGAAATGGCCGCACCTCCATGCGGCCATTCGAACCTCCGAGATGGAGGAAGCGGCGCGGGCGGCGGAGGAGGAAGCCGAGCTTTGGGAGCTCTACGCCCGGGCCCGCCGGGCGCGACGGGAGGAGGAGGAAGCGGCGCGGCGGGAGGAGGCCGGGCGCCGCGCCGACGAGGAGCGCCGCGAGGAGCGGCGGAGGCAGCGCCGCGCGGAGGAGCGCCGGGCGCCGGCGCCGCGCGCGGGAGAGGCGGCGGTGCCTCGGGGAGGAGGCGCCGCTCCGTGCGCCGCCGCATCCTCGGGTCGCTCCGGACCCCCACTCAGCCTGGGAGGAGGCCCTGTGGTCTCCGTGGCCGGAGTCCCCGGCGCGGTCGAGCCACAACAGTGCCTCGCCGCCCAGGGACGTCGTCCACGACGACGACGACGCCCACAGGGGCTAGGCGGCGCACCGGCGGCCACCGCGCCGCCGACCCAACCCTAATAGAGGGTTTTTAGTTTAAATTTTAAAGCCCATATAGGGGCTTCTTTTGTTAGTTATTTGCCCAAAATAAGGCTATGTACAAATTTGCCCAAAATAGGGCATATGTTTAATCAAATATCGTATAAATTTGCCATTTTCCTTTTGTTTTCGTGTTTCTCTGATTATGCGCTGCGTCCGCGCGTTGGGCGCAGCGCGCGACCCAAACGGACACGCGGACGCGGGCCGCTGTCCGCGTGTCCGGTAGACCACCCAAACGGACTAAAACGGACGGCCCAGCGCGTCTGTTTGGGTCAGCCGGTTGGAGATGCCAAGCAAGCAGAGAGGGGGTGGCAGTTGGAGTTCAGTTGGACTGGCAGGTCAGAGGCGTGCTAGTTTGGTCAACCATGCTTAGCTACACTCGGTACGTGTATAGGTTAGTTACGAGAGCGACGACGGCTGAGAGGTAAACAGTTAGACAGTACTTGTACTTGTACAAGTGCGCACGCCTTTGGCGGAAGTGGAGCTGTAATACAGCGCTGTAGTACCAACGGCAAAACGTCATGGATTCCCCACAGCCTAGAGCGCACAAGAGAGCATTGGATAGGATAGACCGATGGAACCGTGTCGAGCGAGGCTGTAAAGCGGAGCGATCCAGCCAAAACCTCATCCCGGCCGGCCGGGGTTGTCACGCGCGCACTTTGCGCAAAGCTAGCGCGGGTAGCCGTGGTCTTATCGCAACCGCCAATGGTATGTCCTCCTCGCCTCCTCGTCCATTCTTCCTCTGGACCCCCGTGGTTGCCCTACTCTGTGCTGGCCGAACAAAAAGGAGGCGGCCGCCTCCTCTGTAAAGGCGGCACCGAGAAATGAATCCTCTTCTTTCGAGGGAGGGAAGGAGATGAATTGCTGCCTGCCATTGCCGCTTACCGCCGGTAGGGACCTCCTCCACGGATCAGGGAGTGGATGGACGCATATGGACCAGACCAGAAGCAGCTATTTCAAGCTAGCAATAGCCACCACACCCAACTAGTAATAATAAAGATCAGTTGTCACACTCGCGAGTGACATGTCAGCTCAAAGGGGAAAACAGCTGCGCAGCCCAACGAAATTCATCAATGAGCGTACACTGCTCTACCGCGCGCCATGAACGGAGCGCAACGGCCGGGCGCTGCGGCGTTTTGGCCTGCGCCGCGATCGGAGAGGATGCATGCATGGGAGGATAGCACTAGCGTATGACTGCGGGAGCGTTGTACTGCTCTCTTCTGTTATCCCAGCCAGCCCTACAGTGAAGTACGACGCGATACACAGTGGACCAGCTGAACCGTACCGGCCGGCGCACATGCCTCCGCCGCGCGCGTACCGTCCAGCTCCAGCTCCAGGGAAGAAGAAGCAAATGGAAGATGACATGGGAAACGGAGCGACGGCATGGTCGTTCACTTCTCACTGGTTTTGGGAGTATCTCTGGACCACCGGCCTCCACTCCATTCCAACTGCCGCCGGAAGCGTCCTCCCCGTTTTACATACCCGGCTCTGCCATGCTGCCTCTCTGTCGCTGCCTTTGTGCCGTTAGGCGTGCCGGTCCTTGCACGTACATCCCTCTTAACCACTTGTACCATTTCCGTATCTGCATGCTGAGTTGATCTTGCAAAAACAAAGCGTCGCTCGGAACACAAATAATTGTTGAGATATATATGTGTTCACGCAGCACTAAATTTAGACTTGTAATTAACGGAAGGTTTCTCGAAATAGGTTTTCGTCTTGCTATATGAATATAGCAACCACACATCGATTCGAAACAAAGGAAAATGATGGGGCAACAACTGCCCATCTGGCTCCCGGGATGCCCAGACCACCCGGCCGAGCCGACGATCGCTACCGCGGAAAAGCCATGCCGGTCGCGCCGAACCAGGGCCTCCCGAGGAGCACCACCACCAAGGAAGGGGTGCCCAGACCGGACCTTCGTGACGCGGGAAAAGGCAGGCCGTCGCCAACGTCACCTGAGCTTCCCCGAATAACTCTGCCAGCACTGGCGAAGGGGGCGAGGACATGAGGGGTTGGCGGCGGCTGGCCAGGGCGGGGACACCTCGTCGCCATCGGGGGAGCGAGAGGGGGGCGAGAGGTTTGGCTAGGATTAGATTGTCGTGTGCATCTAAAGCTCGCGTAGCCTGATCCTTGGACTGCTCGGGCGTGCCGTCAGTCAACAAAACGTTATGTGTTGAAGTCGAACGCTTGTAACATGTCCCTAATGTATAAAGGCACCGAGAGTAGCCAAAAATAGACTAGACACAAAATCGAGTTTTCGGGATGGTATGGTGCGAACCAGCGTGCCGTTATAGATCTGAAGTGTCTGTATTATGGTGGCATGCTTGTCGTTGATGGTACTATAACAATACCTAGGAGGAGCGCATGTTAAACATGCCTACGGATATAGGCGTTGATCACCGAACTACATAAAAAGTTTCAAATCACCCAATGTCATATTGTGATCGCTTGTCTTTCGTACGATTAATTTTGCGGGCTCCTACCATAACAACCTTGAAAAAATGTATTAGAACCTATCAAATATATCGTATCAGAAAAGTCATAACTAATTGGATCGAGAACTAGTGGGTGATGATAAACTACGTGGAAGTACTGTACCAGTTTCTTTTACGCGAATGCACAACCATGTGGATCTTGATACAAGAACAATGATGGCCTGCAGAAACAAACAGCCGTGACTGTTTTTAATTCAGAGAAGCAAAACAATCCAGCCAAGCCTCGCATGCATGGATTGATAGTAACGGCATGAGCATCACGCATTCTCCTAGATCTCGGACAGGAATAAGAAATCCGCCCCCAATGATCACATGATCAGGATGGTCATTTCACCGAGCAGCACTGTACGTCCCGATTGGAAGTTCAGTTTGACTGAACTTGTGCGAGACAGGGGAAGCATCATGTGCCCATGATTGTGCTTGTCGACGGCGCATGGCTCTGTCCCAGCACGCACATGTGAATCGTGCGATTTTTTCGAATGGTAATGCTCCAAGTTATTACATCTCGTTCACGTGATCAGAATCAAATCAAGAAAAGCCAATATACAGAAAATGTATACAACGCAGATGCATTACGCATACAGTATACAAACGCAGTTTGGGCCGTAGTCTACTATACTGATGGGAAGGATAAGGTTTCTGAATGACCCGACGTGTGCTCGTAGTACTTCCAACAGGAGCTTTTGTTCGAAGGAGAAATGGGGCTCCTAGAATGGAAATGGAATCCTCGGTATAGCTTGTGAGGACGATGTGGCGTATATTGCGCAAGCCGTTATTCAAGCTTCCGTTGTCGATTGGTGGACGGACGAAGATTGCTCTCGAAAAAGGAAACGGAAGGAAAGCTTAATTTTGCTTCCATGATCATGCTTGTTTTTTTGGAAATTTGGAAGAAGCACAATGCTAGCATCTTCCGATACCACTTCTTGCCCACGGCCAATCAAGAAGATCAAAAATGAGGTGAGGGCTTGGAGTTTATCCGGTGCGTTTTTTTTAGTAATGTAATATCAGGAGAGTAGGTTCTCCATCAAAATTTGGAAGGAGTGCGATGCCATAGGCATAATATTCTAAAAACTTCTTCTCTATTAATAAAAATGGTAATTCTTTTGCTACGGAGTGTTTTTTTAAAAAAGGTCATGTTTTAAAAAATGGATGGACCGGAAAGATAAATCAAGATCTATTGTGGATGGCGATTTTTACAGGGCCAGGCCCAAGATGACGACATACTAGAAGGATTAATTTCACTTTCGATCTTCCACCTCCGACTAATATTACCAATATGTTTGGTAATTGGTTAAATGGAGTAGATAGACAATCTAAGGCGTTTATCCGGATAGGGGTTTCTGCTTTATATTGGTCTATTTGGAGGATTAGAAATGATATAATCTTTAATAAAAAATCTTCTTTTAATTTTTTGCAGGTTATCCATATGGTGTCCCATTGGGTCCAACTTTGGGCTCTACTCTCACCGGAGGGGCAGCGGGATGCTATGGTTACTGGTTGCACACGGCTCACGATGGTTGCTCGGGATATCTTGTGCTGAGCACGGTTGGCGGCATACTAGAAGGCTATGTTAATGTGTAGTCATAGTATGGTTACTTTTCGATGGTTGATTTTTGTATCAATCCTCGGTGATGCGTGAGTTGTAAACTATACTTTTTGGATCTTTTTATTAATAAAAGATCGTGTGCATCGTCATGATGCAGAAGCCGGGGTTTACCCCCATTTCAAAAAAAAATGATGACGACATGAACTACTCCGTAACACGTTGCCGCTGACAAGGATGGGGGAACAATTGGATTCGGAAGATTCCTGCAGTATTTGCTTTAGCCTTTTTGTAGCTAGCTGCTACTTTCGCACCCCGATTTCATTTGCGTATGTGACATCATTAAGCTGCTAAGACGCCGACATCGTTCTTCTAGCTATTAGGTCCAAAGTTAACAGTTCAACAATTACCACTAGTAGACTACGTATGCATCACTACACACCTCTGACTTTGGAGGTAGCAACTTTGTTAAAAGTGTGTTATGTTTGCCGAAAGCTAGCCTTTATCACCTTTCACTTTTCCAAATGATCTTGCTGTTAATAATGACCAATAAGTTCTGTAGACTGAACATTAACCTAAACACACAGTTGACCAAATGAAATGCAATGCATGGTTTCAGCTCAGAAGCTACGGAGATGGTTTGATCATAGATAAGGAAACGAACAACAGATCGATGCAGCAACGGCGGACGGCATGCAATATAAGAGATAAAGAGGGAGATAGAGAATCTCAAGATTCCAAACAAAACCGATCGAAAACGAGATAAATCAAAACTACAGAGTACTTAAATTACAGTAAAGCAAAAAACCAAGCTCTGAATTTTGATTAGCCGCGGAGGTTTCAGTAGTACCTGGGTCGGAAACGCAATGCGGCAGCCACACAGAGACGAGAAGCTTGATTTGCTGAAGAAATCCGGCCGGCCTTCCTGCCTCCTCTGAGACCAGCTCTTCAGCCGATCCTAAACAAAATAGGCTCCAAAACCCAGCAGGCAGCAGCTTGAGGGCCCTTAAAAGGGGCTATTATTTGCAAATTAAGCTTCGTTAGGCCCCCACGCTACAACAGTTCCCTCCCTCTGTTCTGCAATACCTTTCCTTGTCCTCTCCCTCCTTTGCTTCTAAGGAGGATCTACTCCATTTTTTCTATACATGCGCTTTTTAATCAGTCATGGCCTCATGGGGTCACAACGTGTCTTCTTTATTTTACAGATTGGAACAGTGTATCGACTTTGGCAAAGACATATGTTCTCTCCTCGATCAGTATTGCTCGATTGATTAATAACTTATTATCCTGTTAATACATATCACATTCGCAATTGGCCATGTGCTGAAGCATGTGCACATGTGTGTACAAAGGTCACCAGTATCTGACAGAGGGTATAGATAAAGTGGCCGAATCTTAGTAGAGCTGGACCTTTTGTACTGGCTAGCTCGTGGAGAAGGTCTCAATAGAAGATTGCAGTTTCTTGATGCAGTGACTACTGATTGATTGGTGGAGAGGGGGCTAGACTTCTGCTGTGAAATCACAGCAGTGTTACTGTTCACTGGCTGTTAGCTATGCAACAGGTTCAGCATAGAAAAACAGTGAGTGCCTGCCAAATAAGCCAAATGTAGCTCCAGGACCATGCATTACGGCATTAATTAGCGTTTGGCCTTTGCTCGTCTGATGTAGTACGTAGTCCTAGCAGGTAATAGTAGCCAGTAAGTTACGTTTGATGTACTGGCCAGTTGCTGCTTACCGAGTACAACAAAAATGGTACAATTTGCACTGTATAAGTTCCCTTAAAGAGAAATTGAGAAGGAACATTTAAGCCTGATGTACTGCCACAAACTATAGCTCACAAGCTTACACTAGCAAAGCAGAGGAAGCATCCAGGAAAAGTAAAGAAGGCATGAGTATCTCTCAAGAGCACATGACTTAACACTGACTACTGCCAAAAGAATAACAGCTCAACTTGCTAAACCTGCGCATGGCTGGCATAATTGTCTATGATACCTATGCCTTTGCATCAACGCAGCGTGGCTAGGACGATTGCTCGATCCAGACTTTCAGATAAGGAGCATCACGGCGTGCAACGCAACAGCTAAGCCTGTACCGAGAACTTGGCTGCTTAATTCGCTTACGCTTCCTTGCAGAATTTAAATGGTCCCAAGATTGTTTTGAATTGAGCCGATTGTCTTTATCTGTAACTTGTAACAATTAGCAAGTCATCATTCTTGTTCTGTATAATACCCAGCACTTTGCTTGAAGTTGTCGTATTCCATCGGAGTGAGGTTTCACAGGCTTGGAATTCAGTGCTGCAGTTTATTCTGCTGAACTGATTCAGTTCATGGCAAGGAAGTCTCAGTTATCTAGTCTTCAAGATAACTTGCTTGTATGGGGGAATTAAACACCCGAAGAATGCTAAGAAGCAATTGCTTCAGATACAGCTGAAGAAAAGTAGTGTATTGACTTGTTTCAGAATCTATTATCGTTTGAAACTTCAGAATTTGTCAAAGCGTACTCCACTTTCCACTTTTAAAGCTCTCATGAACGAATGGAATAATGCAATTCTTACCTGCATTGAAATTCCACCTGACAGTGTGCGTTTTTTTCAAGAAAACGCAAGAGCCTTGAGGTTTCTGAGGTACAGATGCTTATTGTTGGACCAAGAAAGAAAATTAGCACCATAGTCATCAGTCACAAGCTTATCAAAATATATTTGGTTGTATTAGTTTCAGCGTAGCATATACATCATATGCAACAAGAATTTCTTACCGACATTGGAATTCTCAACCAGCAAGGATATGGATGGGCATATAAGATATAATACGAAAATAAGAAATAAAAACATAACGGCTTAGAAAATGAAAGCTGATTTGACTTCAGCTGCAGCACAATGTCACTTATTTAGAAAGATGATTCAGAAAATGTTATGTCAGATGACTGGGCATGAATTGGTGACTATTTCCCACATGAACTTAAGATGTACGCTATACTGAAATGTCCGTTTCTGACTTACAAAAAGAATCGTACCATGCTGAAGCTACGGTTTGGAAAAATGTCATTGCAAAGTGCAAAGTGCAAACCCAACAGCTTCTGAACAACCCCTGCTACTGTAGAATACTGTTGAAAGAAACAACACCATCAGTTTTTCTCTCCAAGTTTAACAATGCGTCGCCATTAGCAGCTAAGGTGTCAGCCAGGAGCGATACTGTGATTGCTGAGTCTTAACACCGGTACTCAACCACAATGATTGTCCACTAACGATGCTTGTTAGCTAGGCTGTTAGTAGTAATAGGTCCATCACTGAAAGTAAGTGCCACCTAATGATCATAATTTTGACACTCAGCCCCAGAGCAGTATGAGATGAAGGCTGTCAGTGGAGAGGTAACTGAATCTCACTGCCTAGTACACAAAAAACAGGATGCATCATGCATGCAAGACTGATTTCTCGTAAAAAGATCCTTAGTGGTGGATGCATTGGGTATGCAGACACTAGAATGTTGATGGGGTTCTACCTTGAAACAGAAGGAACATGCATGTCATGACGACTCATGATGGTAATCAAGGTTGTTGTCAGTGATGCTTGGTAATTAGGTCTCATGTCACTCTAGCTTATCCAAGTTGCTGATGATATTTTGATTCTTTTCTCTGCGTATGAATCAACACTGTATTTTTTATACAATGAAGACCGGGATGTGACCTGGTAGGTAATGTGCATGTTTAGTTCTACATACTTTCGATTCGGAGTACCGCGTTCTTAGTCTAACAGAACATGCCTTTGGCGACCAAGTTCGTTTCAAGAAGTATGTCGTCAAATTTACTTTTCACAAATATCAGTTTCCAGAGACAAAACAGTGACATGTATCATATAAGAGATCATATGATATTCTGTGATGTCTCTATGTGTCAGTAGGACAAGTGACTAAAGGTTGAAAGGAAGAGACTGGTATGAAGGGAATCATCAGTCTACCATTAGTTTGTTCTGCTCGTCTGAACTTAAGTTGGAAGCAATCCTGGAAATCCCAACAACCAGCTCTACAAAGTTGAGGATTACATCAAACATAGGTAAGCTAACACTACATTTCAGCATCAGCAACATATCAAGTATCATACAATAAATTATATTTTACTAAAAAAGAAGCTAGCTGTGCTCTCGGCTAAGTGATATTTGGTTTTGAAACTGTTTAGCCAGATGTGAAATTGATTTGACAAACTAAGTTCTGTAGTTTATTTGTTTGCAGTTGCATACCCACGTCAACTATACCGCAGCTTCATGGTACTTTACTATCACCTAGTCAAATACGCTATACATTCAACACATGCGCCCAGGAAGTTGCCAAGACAATAGAGATAAGTTGTAGTATGCTTTTTTTTTTTTGCTGACTAACTCGGCATTCGTAGTTTCTAAGGCAAATCAGGAATAAAATAATCAACATGTGCTCAACAGGATGTCATATAATACATACGAGGGCATGCCAATTAGTGGTAGGTGATTGTGCAAAATGTAATCAGCGCATGTTTGTAGACTCGACCAAAAATGGTATTTGAGAAGTGTCTCTAGAAATGACTTGTATGACTAACTAGACGTCCTTCTCATTACACCGACCACAACTGAAGAGCTCCTAACCTTACCTAGAAAACCTTATTCCAAGATTCTACATAATAATACCCATATAGAAATACTTAGAGCTTAAGCATCAATTTTTATTACTTAAAGACCAGATTTAGAATACCATCACTTGTATAGGTTGTCAATTTCACCATCTTTATTACAGGTGAGTGATGGAACAAGTGGATGAAATCAGTAAATAGCTCAATTGGAATCCGGGAAAAAACTCGTGTGCCAAACATTGCTTTCTAAAAAGCCTTACGTTAGTGAGTTACACATGCAATTGGAAACTGACATTCCAATACCAATGGATTCTTGTAAACTGGATAACTGCTTCAATCAGGCACTAAGGCCACACAAGAATTCTGTAATTAGTTGTAACTGCAGCAGTATTTATGCAATAACATAACAATATCACTTCCGATAAAGGGTAATTGATTGATATTAAGATGGTACCAATTACAATCTGCCTCTGTAATAAGTTATGTCAAGAACTAGTCGAGACATCAAAGATATACAGAGCCAAACACATCGAAATATTGCTTACACATGACAACAACTATGCAGCTTACCTAGGTGGCACAGAGAAATTCTATTACCAATCCAAACTAGAAGCATGCACTCACTATTTAAGAAGTTGCCTAAATGACCACCGAAAAAAAGAGAACAAACACTACGATTCCACACACACAGACACACATCAAAGAACACACAGCACACATCAAAGAACACACAGCACCATTCAAGCACTGAGGGTAATCAAACATATGATTGACACACTGCAGAACCTGAATAATAGAACATCACAGAAGACTTTGTGTTCTCTAATTCCACGTATCGCATTAGGAGCATTTGGGTTTGCAGCTAAGCGCCAGGAGAAGCAGGACCCTGGGCAGGAGGCGGGTACCCTGGCACATAAGGAAAAGCAGGAGCGCCATGTTCAATTGGACCTGGCCTGATACTTGCCTTGGAGCTTGGAGTTGGGTCAACAGGTCGGTAGTCATCAGTCCTTACGTCTTGAAGGCTTCTGCTTGTAATGGTATGTCTAGTTTCCTAGAAAAAAAAAATCCAGAACACAACTTTAGGTGTTCTTCCATATGATTTAAGCTACAGTATACAGTATACATCATAAGTATGGGGCTTGTATGTTTATTCTGATATGTGAAATGCAGTGTATTTTTCAGGTTCTGTCTGAGAGTGCACACCTTTAGCCTCCTGCCGTTTAGCTCAACGGTTCCATAGGCCGCGTCTGCATTTGTTGCAGTAAAGATGTCAAGCCATAGGCCGTAATGGAAGTATAGCCTTATCATTCCCTATTGAAAGTAAATACTACACAAAGTAAATAGACGGAGTACTGAGAACTGAAGAAACCAGAACCAACCCAACACAAAGTCACACACATAATTGGATCTATGCAGACAACTACGGAAACCTTGCTTTACTTTAGACCAAGCATATACTTCAATTGGTGCAGTTCCAGTCTTCCAGAGAAGAGAACCCAAGATAAATAGATGAAAAATCATCAGTTTCACATTATCACGTCAGTATCACCACATCGTCTCATCCACGATCTTTCCAAAGATCCATCATTGGACCGAGAACCGACATCAGATAGCTGCTGCTAAAGCAATACACTTTCGTCTTTGAACCAAACGCAAGAGAACGAAAAAGAACAGGAATCACCTGAACAAAGGTACAAAGCAATACTACTAGAAGACGAAGATGGGTAAGAGATAGAAACACAAGCAGAGCAACCTTTCCTGCGTGCGTACCTGAGGACTTCACCGAGGCTCCGAGCAACAGGTTCCACCCGACGAACACGACAACGAGCAAAACCAGCACGGTGCGGCCCTTCATCTTCGTCTCTCCCTTCAGAAGTTCAGATTTTTCAGCACCAGCGTTCGTTCTGGTTTTCTTTCCTTCGTTCTGGTTCTGGTTCTTCAGGCAGCCTCATTCCTGTAAGATACTGTAGATAAAGACGGGTCCATGCAATCCATGATGTAACTTTCATGTGTATGTCAGTATGGGATTAAACAAATGGTGTGATAACACGGCAGAATTTATGTCTCGTCAACACCGAGGAGAAGGGTGCAGGAAAATGGCCGGGCAAAACAAGGAAGGTGGCCTCCATGCATTCCTCCGTCAGACCTGCATTTCTCATTGATTGCCTCGCTCTAGCAGGTGTTGCTGGCCTTGAATGAATATACTAGTGCGGATCCATACATTTGCCGCCTCTTTTTCCACAAATTTTTGAACATAGCGTGTCCTATTTCCAGGATTTTCAGTTATACAGGTTGAACTTGAACAGAAACATGTAATGTTTGTCAGATAGGAGGAGCTGGATGCACCAGGCTTCAAGTTTCAGAGTAGTAAATCCACATATAACTGGCAGAACTTCACCAAGATAGATCATATGAAATCCGTCAATGTATAAGTCGGTGAAACTATACAAATCAAGGGCAAGTTCAGATGACATATATTAGTATTACATTTCCCAGGGGCAGGATGGAGAAGGTAAAACAATAATACATCGGTATTGTCCTGAATTATCTTTTCCTTATCCTCCTAGTATTGCCCATTCAATTGTGGTTTTAAATTGTTACTGGTGCAGATATTTTATAAGGGATTCTGGGCAATGTCATCGGTTCGGCATGATGTCGTTGGCGCCTTCTAGGTCACAAGAGCGTTCGGGGCAATCCAGCTTGCCCCACCGTGCATTTACTCTCTGGCAAGGAAATATTGTTTTTCCAAGGCTGCAAAAGACAACCACAAAAGGCTCACATGAGAATGCTCATAAGAATGGTCTCGTCAGCCGAAGGCATACTGTTCTGTAAAACCATGATGTTATGAATGAGAACATATACGTTTATGGTAAAAAAAAAGGAGCAGCACACGATATTACTGCATTCCTATAAAAATACACTGATATACTGCTCTACTGACCCTCTTTTTGGTCTGAGACCTTGTCTTTCCAGTGGCAATAGAAAAACATTAACACTATAATATACTTAATTTAAGATAGTTTCTAAGGGGCCACTGAATCAACAATTTGAAGTTGCTCGTATTGACTCACCTTCGATTAACCACATTGTGCACATAGCACATCCACTGAGAGAATTCAGCCTGAGATCCTGCTTGAACAGGATTTGCTCTGGAAAAAAAAACATAAGTCAGTTTCATATTGTTGTGAGAGAGAACAGCCCCTTGTTATTATGTTGACCGACACAAAAGAGTAATAAAATTAACAATAATGGGACAACCACGGTTGGAACAAATGTTACACAGCGATGACAAAATGTTATACTCTAATGCAAAATTTTAAGAAACCAAGTGACGAACAATTCATACGCTTCACACATTGGCTGTTCATAAAATGAGCTTAAAACAGATAAACAGCCATTGGATCATCATGCGAATTGTCTTATCTACGCCCCTGACCAATTGTCATATTTTTCTGCGAACAAGACCCTAGAGCACATATTATTATTTTTTTATCATAAATGCCCCTCAAATACCCTACAAGTTAATGTGTTGCAAATTGTGACAGACAAATGCATGGATGCAAAACTTCGTAATCTAGCATTCATATGCACAGTTTCATATTGCAAAGGTATTCCTAGTCCTTAAGTTATATTCTCGTAGCAAGTCATAAAGCAGCAAAAGGTCAAAAGATAGATTCAGCAATACTTCATCAAATACCATTTTTTTTTTTACAAGAACTAAGCCTCCAACATGCAAACGTATCTCAGGAATGAAATTGCTAAAATGGGCAACACAATTTATGCAAGACCGCTAGAGGGCATTGCTTACTTCAAAACTTCCTTGAAGTGATCAGCGCATTCTTTGCAAGGGTACAGTCTGGAAATTAAAGCCATCTGAATATGCAAACAGGCAGAAATGTTATTTTTGCATGGACAAAAAACAAGCAAAAGGGGATCTGCAGGAAGAGAAAAGCATATTTATGTTTATTCGGTTGAATACATTTTTGTATGGCAAACTAACATGTACCAGTATTCCCAATAGATAGGTTTAGTAGATGCTCATTTTTGTTTAGTCGATGTTCATATAGCATGATAGTTAACAGAGTCATGGTAATCAAGCACAAGGCACACTTAATAAAAAATTATAAGCTCGGAACTTATGGGAAATTAACAAAAAGGACATCTATAGACTATAATAACAACGAGACTAATTGCACAGGTATTTATTTGAGTCACTTAAAGAATACTGACTACTCCCTCTCTCACAGTTTATTAGGTGCGCGTCGCAAATTTGATCACGTTAGTATTAGTTATATGTTATAAAAATTAGTATATCATTAGAAAGTTTAGATGTTATATTTTCTAATGATATAATTTTTGTATTATATAATTTAAATTATATAGATCAAATTGGCGACCTAGGGTTACGGGGAAGACTAGTAAACTGAGACGGAGGGACTAATACAAGCATTGATTTGAACAAATCCGTTACAGGAGATTTTATCAAATACTATAAGCATGGACAAGTTCCCCAACTCAAAAGAAAGCTAATAGGTGGTGTCCTGCTTACCAACTCTTTCGCATCCCGTTTCTGTTGCCTGGTTGGTTCATCAGGAAACTGAAAACACGAGTAAAGAGAACACAATAAGCTGGCAGCAAATGGATTTAGAGCATCGGTGCTTGGAAAAACTCGTTGCCTTATCCACAAGCATAGCCACTAATGTACGGAAATGCATAGGGATCCATGGAAATTCAAGAATCACGAGTTCACAAATAATGCTCCGTTGCTATGTGAACAAGACAAAAGACACGGAGCCAGTAAAGATGGAGCACCTGCGCCGCGATGGTGTGGAGCAGCATCCACGTGGCGCGGCCGACCTCCTCCTTGTGCGTCAGGGGCGCGACCTTCGCATCCTTCTCCTGCGCATTCGCTCGAACACCTTACGACCGGCCTCTCCATTCGGGGAAACGTAGAAGAGACGGGGAGAGGAGAACTTGCCTTGAGAACCTCCGACGGCGGGGGCGGAGGCGGAGGGGGAGAGAGGGAGAGGGAGAGGAGGGGGCGGAGGCGGTGGTCGTCGGGAGCGGCGTCGGGGGCGATGAGGAGGCGGCGGGAGAAAGCGGCGACGGTCTGGAAGACGGGCTCCAGCGGGTTCGAGCCCGGCGGTGGCATCGCGGCCGGAGCAGAGAGAGAGGAGAAGGAAAAAACCGGCGGTGGGGCGCAATCGATGGATTTGGAGGGCAATTTACGGCGGGCCGTGGGCCTGGTTCGTGTCCGTGCACGTTAACGGGCATGGGCCATGCCATGGAGCTGTTGTTCCGGGCCTTCACAGTTCCACTGGTTATAATATAGTGGTAGTGATTGTAAAAAAAATGCCCACTTTACCGCTAAGAACAACATAAAGGTGTAAGTAGTTTTATGATCGAGTTGAACAATTTCAAGTCGTCCATAACCGTAGACACGGCTTATCGATAAGATGTACACCCTACAGGGGTTGCCAAATGTAACCATACGCATGCTCGACCCGCTTACAACAGGCGGATGTCTCACAACAACACTGTTCCCAGTTCAACAAGAAAGTCTAGGGGGCCACCCGACTAAGCTAACCTGTATCGAAGTTCGGCCGTACTCTGAAGCGGACTCAGGGTTTGCGTTAACGGCTAGGCGTGCAAACCACACGATTCGCTAAACGTTCCGCGGGGTACAATACAGAATATAAACCACCCGAAGGCAACAGAATGTAAACACCCGAAGGCAACAATATATAATCATGCATGCGCCAAATAAAACCAAGGTTGTGGCCCCCTTTTTAACAGACTTGAGAAAAGTTAATGGGCGAGGGGGGTCCCGATAATCGTCCCCACGTACGGGTAGAGCGCTCAATCTCGGAGCAGATAACAAGAACTCGGGTCCAAGGGGACATTAGCGAGACAAAGATCCGATGCTTTCGCAAAGGGGCTCACATATGCCACTTCTTAGAATTTTAGTTATTAACAATAAAGTAAAGCATGAGTATCTCCAACAACTGAATATGGCATGTGATAACCTCCCAACAACCCAACAGATAACCTGATAAGATAACGGTGGCGAAACGAGATATAACGGCACTAAGCATGCACTACGACTCGCAAGGTAGACTCGATAACCAAACAATAGTTGTAGGAGGGTGGTGGAGGCAATATGGGCTGCTTGAGGTAACATGCGGATAGGACATGTGACAAGAACGTAACTCAAGGATAGCATAAGGGAGAAGGCAAAATAAAATAGGTAAGAGACTCCTGCAGAGACATGAGTGTGAAAATGCTTGTCTGTTAAAGATCGTCGAGGAATAGCCGGAGAACTTGTCGTATCTCACATCAACTCAACAGCCTATCCGTGAAGAAGCAAATGCTGGAACACACAACGGATGCAAAACTTACTACTACGGCAAAAAAATTGGCATGATCATGATATGATATGCATGGCATGGCAACGATGGTGCAACACAACTTATCCAATTTAAGCGGGATCGGAACCCCGGACAAACAAATTAGAGTTGGAGTTAAATTTTCTACCGACAATATTAAATGTTGGTTAGCATGGCAAGCATAACAAGGGTTCTCTATTTCAAAATTAATCGGAGCGGGGAAACCATAGTCGGTGTCCGAAATACTATGCATGTTGTTATTAGGTGATATGCACAAACTATCATGGCACGACATGATGCAAGATGCAAACAGGTGTATGGATGGAATATTAATGATCCTTGCACTTTTCTGATATATTTTCATATATACCATGTTTTATTTCAAGTTAGCATTTGAAAGATATGAGTTTTGGAAGTTTAAAAACATTTCCTGTAAAAAAAAGGAGGAGAAATAACCAGAGAGGGACGATGGGCCAAAAGGAGAAAGGGAAGGAGAGAAAAAGAGTGGGCCGAGATGGAAGAAAGAGGGGGGAGGCCAAAGAGGGTTAGGGTTTTCAAACCCTTTTTTGTTTCTTTCTTTGTTTTAAAACCAGATTTCGAAAACCATTTGAAACCAAACCAAAGCAGCACAAAATTTACTTTGAATTTTGATTTTTTTGAAAATAACTTTATTGGTCAGGTAGGTTTGGTGTTAGAGTGTTGTTAAAAGAAAAGATGAGGGGGGGTTTTATATAGAAACCATATGAGAGGAAAACAAAACAAAAATAATTTAGGGTTTATAAAAATAATTTTTGTTTATTAAAGACATGGTTGATATGATGCATGATGTCATGATGGTGCATAAAATAAAAAGAACAAGCAATATCTATTAGGGGTTTTCCGCCATAATGTTAAAAAGCATTGGGGATAGTGGATCGCCTTGCCTCAACCCTTTTTTGTTTGGAAGTATTTGCCGATTTCATCATTGATCTTAATGGAAACACTTTCACCAAAAACAAAGTTATTAATTAGAGCACGCCATTCCTCAGAGAAACCTTTCATCATGAAGGTTTGCTGAAGAAAAGACCATTTAACTTTATCATAGGTTTTTCCAAAGTCGATTTTGAGTATTACCCCATTCAACTTTTTGTGATGCATCTCATGTATTGTCTCATGCAAAGTGACCACCCCATCTAGTATGTTCCTTCCTTGCATGAAAGAGGTCTGAGATGGGCGTGCCACATGATCTACCACTGAATTAAGTCTTATAGTAGCAACTTTAGTGAAAAATTTAAAGCAATCATTTAGTAGACATATCGGTCTATACTGTTGGATACGTTCCGCATTATTAATCTTTGGTAGAAGGGTAATTTCACCAAAGTTAATGCGGAAGAGCTCCAGTTGTCCAATAGGTCAGGCTTTATTATATCCGAAAAGGTCTGGAAGAATTCAGCTGGGAAACCATTCGGGCCTGACGCCTTATTGTGTTCCATCTGAAAGACCGTTTTTCTTATCTCCTCCTCGGAATAAGGAGAAGTTAGAATAGCATTTTCTTCTAGAAACACTTGGTTCCTCCGGGGTACCAAATAGACCTTTGTAATAAGATGTAATATAGGATGTTAGCTACTCCTGACCTTCGATCAGTCCCTCTTGCTGAACAAGAGAATGAATAAGTTTCTTTCTATGTCGACCAGTGGCAACACTATGAAAGTATCTCGTATTCAAATCTTCTTCCAACGGGAACTGGGCCTTAGACCTCTAGTACCACTTGAGTTCCTCCTCACGAAGCAAACCGGCTAACTTTGCATTATATTGACTTTTGAGATCAATTTCATGCGTAGTCAGCGGTCGTACCTCAGCGATTGCCTCTAAGTCATCAATATATGATGTTAGGATGAGTTTCTTGACAAGGTATTAACTTGTCAATGCCTACAGATTGTAGACTTGGGTTTCGTAAGAAGTAGAGGGAAAGTAGATCTTGAAGGTTTCAGCCGACAAAGGTGTTTCGACTAAAGTTGCGGTGGTTTCTATTGACAATGAATCGATCATTTCCTCTTCCCTCAGCTCCCCTTTATATAGGAGGCGGAGCCGAGGGATTTCGTGCCATACAAGTTACAAACTGCGGGAAGGCACGTCGGGACTTTCCCGTATTATTACATGATTCCTAATACAACTATATATTCCTTATCCGAAACTCTCTGGGCTTCTGGGCCTTCAAAGCTTCGGGTCATGGGCCTTCAGATAACCCGGGTACTTTATTTGGCAGGCCTATTCGGCATGCCTATGTCAGTAGCCCCCGAGATTTTGCTTGAATCGCAGAGTCGAGTAACATCTCCATCGTAAAACTGAGTCGCATATTTATAAAAACTTCGAGTTATAACAAATATTTTGCTCAATGTCTATTTTGTACAGGAATAATGGTAAATGGGGCTGGTTCATCTGACGGATCATCAGGTATCAGTACGTTAACTGCTCTTGTAGCAAACCCGCATAAACCTACTTCAAGCTCAAGTCCCTAGACTCAAACTCGGGATACTGGCGTAATTCGACACGCGCCTCTTAAGGACTTATCGTGAACCGAATCCCAATTGTGTTTTATCGAGTACCTAACGCGTCCGTTAGGATTTTTTTTCGCATCTGTTGATACAGATAAAGTGTGAGAGCACACTCGGGTGCGATACCACGCCACATAGAATAGATCCTAGGGACTTACCTTCGTAATCTCTTTCGACTTACGGCATTCAAAGTTGTTACCGCGATGGATGCGCTCTGTGAATATATTGTCGAGTGCCTTTGTTGGTTGCTGGAATTGTGAATTTCTTCGAATTGTCTCGTGAAATAATATCTTGATCTCCCGATGGGAGTACATGACGAGTTATGTGTAACTCGAAGATGTACGATGAAAATTCTTCGTCTGCAATTCTATATTGTCTTGTTATGTTTTCTTCTTTCTTCTTCATATTTCATCGGGTGCGCGACCAGCGCTCCCGATGGGAGTAGCCCCCGAGGCTACAGCCGAGTGTTTGCACTTGGTTGTAGGCTCAACTTCTGCTACTTTGATCAATTCTGTATTTTTCTTTCGCCTCATCATCTTATCAGAAGTATAGACAATACTTCTGATAAGAGTAGCCCCCGAGCATATGAACAGGTGCTTGCATCTGAACATAGGCTCTCAAAGTTTTCTTTTTAATCGTGCACTTCTTTAGATCTCGAAGTTTTCTTGTCGCTATATTTTGTTCTACCACTTGAAGCTTTCTTAAATGACGTTGTTGCTAACGACAACCACAGTATGGTCACCTTGGGAAGCCACGACTCCTGGCAATCCACTGTTCCGTGGGTCCAAAACTCTGTACCTTCGACACGTCGCGCAAGTGAGGCGCACACGTCCTCCGGAATTCCCGGCATGCACGCAGTAACTTCCCTCCAGTAAAATTGAAGCGGTAAGACCATTCTGCCCTTTGGACACGTGTCAACACCCGGATTTTTAAGTCCAGATGCCTATTATGTCATTCATCGCAATCCCAGGAATATTGTTTTTGCGAGACATAATAGATTAATATCACAACCCATCATTTATTACAACGCATAATTGTCTTACAACAAAGGATCACATGATCCAGTCTCATTACAATACTAGATGATCCATTGATCAATTACAAAACACATAGCGGAAGCGAAGTAGCGTAGTAGTAGTCCATCTATTCCACAGGCAACTGTTGACGTCAGGAGTGATCCTAGTTGTCGTAGACGTCCTGCTGTCCTTCTTCCGGGTTCCGGTACTCCTCTTCATAGTCTCGGCCATTTGAATAGCCAGGGACAAAGCCATGAGTACTTTAAAGTACTCGCAAACTAATACTAAGGTAAACACTATCAACTATAGAAAGGGGTGCTAAGCTCTAAGTTTCATTTGCATAAAGCTAGTTTTATTTCATAAACACTTTAATGATCAAAAACCTTCATTTGCTCAACTAACTCACGTGGGAACATTAGTGTCATTCCCACAACTCAGTTGTGATTCAAAGTCAAAGTCACCTTTCAGTTCAAATCACAAGTCACCATTCACCTTTTCAAATTCAAGTCACCCTTCACATGTCACATTTTGAAAAATGGTCTGATGACGGAACAGTATGGCCTTTCCAACCGTCCATAACCGTGGACGCGGCTATTCGAATAGATCTACACTCTGCAGAGGTCGTACACTTGTGCCACAACATTTGCAATAATCCGTCAGGGTTAACTGGCCCCGATTTACCACACTCCGTGTGCGGACTACCAACCATAACCTTTCACTTACATATCCTAGTATAGGCATCTCTCCCCATGAGCTTGGCCTCCCGAGTGAAGACAAACCGTCGCACTAGGAACCGCACAGGGCTTGGGCCGGACATTCACCTCATTTCACGTCATATCACATCACTTCACTTTTGTAGAGGCAGCCTCCCAGCATAACCCCGATGACGCTTGTTTAGAGGGAACCCATACTAAGATACATAAACTTCTAGTTAAGCCCTACCCATATCAGGTATTGTGGGGGTACTTGCAAAATTGGAATGGTATCGCATCCAAACTCAACCATCAGTTTTTGTAAAATTCACCAAGTCATTCACCAGTCATATTCACCTTCAAAATCTTTCAATAGAATGACTCATCATTCCAAGGTTTTCAAAGTCTTTTCATTTCACAAGTTCCCATCTAGAGTAGTCAATTCTGATATTGAGCACTAGCAACTAGTCCTGAGGGATGCTAAATATCTTGGAGCTTGCTAGGCTAATTTTGATACTCTTGTAGTACTCTATTTCTAGACCAAAGTTAACTATAAAAGCAAGTTATAAATAATCAAAAACCAAAGCTTGTAAGAATAAAACTGGGAAATAGGATCATAAGCATAAAGTAAAAAGTAGTGGTGGGTGTGCCTTGCTCTAGTAGAGCTTTGCACTTTGCAAGACTATTAGCTTGCAAGGGTGTTAGCTTGCATTGGTAATAGCTTTCAAAATAACATAGCTTGCATTGGTAATAGCATGCAAGAATACTAGCTTGCATTAGTCTAGCTTGTATTGGTAATAGCTTGCCTTGAGTGGTGTACTGATCAAAGTGGTCTTCCTCTTCCTGGAAGTAGACTTCCTCCTCCTCTTGATACTCCTCGGTACTAGCGTCTAAAATACGAATACGAGGATACAATCACCAAACAATTCATTGGCTCTTCCCAACATCACATATATTCACACAAACTATTCTATTCACATAATTAATACAATTTGGTGCATTGGTGGTATTGTTTTGAGGAAGAATAATTTCCTCTCATTGTATATGTAAAAGATAGTTTCCATATAGTTCTTGAGGAATAATTTCCCCTCATTGAATCTTCTTAAGATTTAATTTCTCAAACCATCACACATGAATTTATGTTGACCTAAGTCAACCATTCATCATCATCATTTGAGAAAATGATTTAAATGAGGTAGGGATACCTCATACCATTTAATAAGGCCTATTATGATTTAAAAACTCCAAGTATTTCATGTGAGAGTATTGGACCAGGGGTTCAAACTTCATATGAAAGTACTTGGGACAAGATTTAAATGAAGTGAAACACTTCATTTAATCTACACAAGTAAACTAGCATCACTTAGTACTATTAAGTGGTTAAAGGTGTTGTTATCTTATTTAGGAAAAATAATTTCCTCTCATACTAAATAAGGTGTGGCTTTTAATTATTCAGAGATATAACTTCTTCTCATTGTCTCATTAAGATTTAATTTCTCTTATGAATAAAATATGACCTAGGTTGACCCAAGTCAACCTCTTCATACTTATCATTTGCGAAAGTGATTTAAATGAGGTGAACACCTCATACCTTTTAATCCTAACAAGGTAAAGATTTAATATCATTAACAATTCATATGAGACCTAAATGACCAGAGTCTCTACCTCATTTTGAATTGTTCATGACAAGATTTAAATGAGAGAAACACTCCCATAGGATTTAATAATTTGTTGGAACAATTTATCATGCTACTATGGCAAACATTTAGTATAAGTGAACAAATATGAGACCAAGCAACCAGGGTTATCACACTACTTCATACAACTTGAGAAGATGATTTAAATGAGGTGCTATACCTCATAGATTTGAAATCTTAAATTTGGACAATAATTTAAATGGGCTAGTAATGGCCAGGTAGCCATTATTTGAGTTTAGCCCAAGATCATATGAAACAACTATAGTATTTTATTACATAATAAATTAGACAACATCAAATGTGATTTTTGAGAGGTGGAACCACCTCAAAATAGTTTATGGTTGATTTTTAAGATTTATTTGAAGTTTGAAAAGTTACTGATTTGTTATTTTTACTATTCAAATTCTACAACATATTTTGATTTGAATCCAGTGGCATTGGATAGAGTTTTTGATGAGCTTTCTAAAAATATAAAATTTGTTGAAAATGGCTCAGTAGATTTGGATCTATTAAATTTTGAAGCTAGCATCAGATTGCAAAATAAATGAAAAAAGAATTAAACCATTTTGAATTCAAACGAGGGCGGGAAGTTAAACGGGCCGGCCCAGCTTCGCTGGCGATGCGGGCGGGCCGCCCGACGCGGTCCACCGTCGTGGCGCGAAAAACGCCGAAGCGGTATGCGAAAGGGGGCCGTGGGATTAAAAGAGATCGGACGGCCAG
>NC_061510.1:63843007-63855033 GCF_022539505.1 Lolium rigidum | reverse complement strand
TCCCTCCCATCCAAATTAATTAAGTCTAATTTATTTATATATGAATGTATTCAGGCAACAAACGTATCTAAATATATCCGTATCTAGATAAAGTCAAGTGAACTAATTTGGATCGGAGGAAGTAGTGAGTGATGTTAAACTACGTGGAAGTACTGTACCAGTTTCTTTTACGCGAATGCACAACCACGTGGATCTTGATACAAGAACAATGATGGCCTGCAGAAACAAACAGCCGTGGCTGTTTATAATTCAGAGAAGCAAAACAATCCAGCCAAGCCTCGCATGCATGGATTGATAGCAACGGCATGAGCATCACGCATTCCCCTAGATCTCGGACAAGAATAAGAAATCCGCCACCAATGATCACATGATCAGGATGGTCATTTCACCGAGCAGCACTGTACGTCCCGATTGGAAGTTCAGTTTGACTGAACTTGTGCGAGACAGGGGAAGCATCATGTGCCCATGATTGTGCTTGTCGACGGCGCATGGCTCTGATCCCAGCACGCACATGTGAATCGTGTGCAGATTTTTTTTTCGAAATGGGGAATAAAACCCCGGCTTTTGCATCATGATGATGCACGCGGCCTTTTATTAAAATTAAGAGTACTCCAAAAGTTATTACATCTCAAGCGTTACCGAGGATTGATACAAGAATCAACCATCGAAAGAAACAAAGCACCAATAGACTACAGAAAAATGTATACAAACGCAGATGCATTACGCATACAGTATACAAACGCAGTTTGGGCCGTAGTCTACTATACTGATGGGAAGGATAAGGTTTCTGAATGACCCGACGTGTGCTCGTAGTACTTCCAACAGGAGATTTTGTTCGAAGGAGAAATGGAGCTCCTAGAATGGAAATGGAATCCTCGGTCTAGCTTGTGAGGACGATCTGCCCTATATTGCGCAAGCCGTTATTCAAGCTTCCGTTGTCGATTGGTGGACGGACGAAGATCACTCTCGACAAAGGAAAGGAAATGAAAGCTTAATTTTGCTACCGAGTATTTTTTTTAAAGGTCATGTTTTAAAAAATGGAGGGAGCGGACAGATAAATCAAGAGCTATTGTGGATGGCGATTTTTACAGGGCCAGGCCCAAGATGACGACATGAACTACTCCCTAACACGTTGCCGCTGACAAGGATGTGGGAACAATTGGATTCGGAAGATTCCTGCAGTATTTGCTTTAGCCTTTTTGTAGCTAGCTGCTACTTTCGCACCCCGATTTCATTTGCGTATGTGACATCATTAAGCTGCTAAGACGCCGACATCGTTCTTCTAGCTATTAGGTCCAAAGTTAACAGTTCAACAATTACCACTAGTAGACTACGTATTCATCACTACACACCTCTGACTTTGGAGGTAGCAACTTTGTTAAAAGTGTGTTATGTTTGCCGAAAGCTAGCCTTTATCACCTTTCACTTTTCCAAATGACCTTGCTGTTAATAATGACCAATAAGTTCTGTAGACTGAACATTAACCTAAACATACAGTTGACCAAATGAAATGCAATGCATGGTTTCAGCTCAGAAGCTACGGAGATGGTTTGATCATAGATAAGGAAACGAACAACAGATCGATGCACCAACGGCGGACGGCATGCAATATAAGAGATAAAGAGGGAGATAGAGAATCTCAAGATTCCAAACAAAACCGATCGAAAACGAGATAAATCCAAACTACAGAGTACTAAAATTACAGTAAAGCAAAAAACCAAGCTCTGAATTTTGATTAGCCGCGGAGGTTTCAGTAGTACCTGGGTCGGAAACGCAATGCGGCAGCCACACAGAGACGAGAATCTTGATTCGCTGAAGAAATCCGGCCAGCCTTCCTGCCTCCTCTGAGACCAGCTCTTCAGCCGATCCTAAGCAAAATAGGCTCCAAAACCCAGCGGGCAGCAGCTTGAGGGCCCTTAAAAGGGGCTATTATTTGCAAATTAAGCTTCGTTAGGCCCCCACGCCACAACAGTTCCCTCCCTCTGTTCTGCAATACCTTTCCTTGTCCTCTCCCTCCTTTGCTTCTAAGGAGGATCTACTCCATTTTTTTTATACATGCGCTTTTTAATCAGTCATGGCCCTCATGGGGTCACAACGTGTCTTCTTTATTTTACAGATTGGAACATTGTATCGACTTTGGCAAAGACATATGTTCTCTCCGTTATCAGTATTGCTCGATTGATTAATTAACTTATTATCCTGTGAATACATATCACATTCGCAATTGGCCATGTGCTGAAGCATGTGCACATGTGTGTACAAAGGTCACCAGACAGACGGTATAGATAAAGTGGCCGAATCTTAGTAGAGCTCGACCTTTTGTAGTGGCTAGCTCGTGGAGAAGGTCTCAGTAGAAGATTGCAGTTTCTTGATGCAGTGACTACTGATTGATTGGTGGAGAGGGGGCTAGACTTCTTCTGCTGTAGCAGTGTTACTGTTCACTGGCTGTTAGGCTGCTCATAGTGGGGAGTAACTTAGACTAGTATACTACTTTCATAATGGGTAGTAACTTATATGTGGTGTCATGCATTGTGTCATTTATTATGTTGTAGACTCATTTTGCCTTGAGGTGTATGATGTTATGGTAACATAGCTAGTTACCACCTCACTCTTTTTCTTCATTTATTCGCATGCTATGTCACCAAAACGCCTTGAGATGTGCGATGTTACTAGCTATGTTACTCCCACTATGAGCAGTCTTAGCTATGCAACAGGTTCAGCATAGAAAAACAGTGAGTGCCTGCCAAATAAGCCAAATGTAGCTACGGCATTAATTAGCATCTGGCCTTTGCTCATCTGATGTAGTAGTACGTAGTCCTAGCAAGTTGTTAGCCAGTAAGTTACGTTTGATGTACTGGCCAGTTGCATTGTATAAGTACCCTTAAAGAGAAATTAGGAAGGAACATTTAAGCCTGATGTACTGCCACAAACTAGAGCTCACAGGCTTACACTAGCAAAGCAGAGGAAGCATCCAGGAAAAGTAAAGAAGGCATGAGTATCTCTCAAGAGCACATGACTTAACACTGACTACTGCCAAAAGAATAACAGCTCAACTTGCTAAACCTGGGCATGGCTGGCATAATTGTCTATGATACCTATGCCTTTGCATCAACGCAGCGTGGCTAGGACGATTGCTCGATCCAGACTTTCAGATAAGGAGCATCACGGCGTGCAACGCAACAGCTAAGCCTGTACCGAGAACTTGGCTGCTTAATTCGCTTACGCTTCCTTGTAGAATTTAAATGGTCCCAAGATTGTTTTGAATTGAGCCGATTGTCTTTATCTGTAACTTGTAGCAATTAGCAAGTCATCATTCTTGTTCTGTATAGTACCCAGCACTTTGCTTGAAATTGTCGTATTCCATCGGAGTGAGGTTTCACAGGCTTGGAATTCAGTGCTGCAGTTTATTCTGCTGAACTGATTCAGTTCATGGCAAGGAAGTCTCCGTTATCTAGTCTTCAAGATAACTTGCTTGTATGGGGGAATTAAACACCCGAAGAATGCTAAGAAGCAATTGCTTCAGATACAGCTGAAGAAAAGTAGTGTATTGACTTGTTTCAGAATCTATTATCGTTTGAAACTTCAGAATTTGTCAAAGCGTACTCCACTTTCCACTTTTAAAGCTCTCATGAACGAATGGAATAATGCAATTCTTACCTGCATTGAAATTCCACCTGGAAGTGTGCGTTTTTCTCAAGAAAACGCAAGAGCATTGAGGGTTTTTTTTCTGAGGTACAGATGCTTATTGTTGGACCAAGAATGAAAATTAGCACCATTGTCATCAGTCACAAGCTTATCAAAATATATTTCGTCGTATTAGTTTCAGCGTAGCATATACATCATATGCAACAAGACTTTATTACTGACATTGGAATTCTCAACCAGCAAGGATATGGATGGGCATATAAGATATAATACGAAAATAAGAAATAAAAACATAACGGCTTAGAAAATGAAAGCTGATTTGACTTCAGCTGCAGCACAATGTCACTTATTTAGGGCATCTCCAGCGGCGCGACGCATTTCGGACGTCCGAAATGTCCGCGGGCGTCCGTTTGCGTCGCCTGGCGGACGGGGAAATGATCGTGCGTCCGTTTGCATCTGGGGTTGGCTCCAGCGGGGGCGACGCATTTTGGGCGCAGGCCAGAATTCAAAAAAGATGAAATAGCGTCGACTTTGCACGAAAATACAGCCGCAAATTGAGCCGCAAATTGAGGGCTGAAACAAGTTCATCACACTTTGCAGCTCGTACGGTGCAAAGTGGAGCAAAAGGGGCACAACAAGGCCTGAACATCAATAAAAAAAAGGAGGCCAAGGTGCTGGGCGCATGGCACCGGTGATCAGGCGTCTCGCCCGCGGATTTCGGCACGCCTCTTCATGAACCATGCCCTGGTGTCGTCGTTGACGCCGCTCAAGTCGGCAAGCATGATCCTTGTGTCTTCTGCACACAATTTGGCCTCGGCGTCTGCCTTTTTGGCCTCGATGTCCAGCCTTTGGACATCGAGGACCTCCTTGGCGAGGTTCTGGTAGATGGCAGCTGCGGCCTCTTTTTCCAGACGTCTCTTCTCGTCCCTAGCAACCATGGCGGCACGGTTGTCGGCCATTATCTTCTCCATGCTCTGCGTGAACGCAATGGCATGCGCCTCCCGGACAAGATCGGCCTTGGTAGCCTTATGGCCTCGTGGACGAGGTGGAAGGGCTGGACGGCCTTGATCGTCGTCTTCACCGTCGAGGTTGATCGCTGTCCCATTCCTCACAGCTTTGTTGTAGGCCGCAAAGTTTGTCATCCACTTGTTGTTGTTCTTGAGCAGGTCCCAGCAATGGACCATATGGTAGCCCTTCTTATGCGTCGCCTTGAACTTCTCCAAGGCGAGGGATACCTGCAATCATAGCCGCCAATGATGTACATACAATGATGCAAATTGTGTAGAATGATGATGGTTGTATCGTGTTTACCACTGTCAGGACGCCAGGACGCCAGTGCCGCTTACGGGGTTGTTAATAGCATGTTCGACCGCCGAGCAGAACCTGCTTGTCTCTTGTTTGATGTAGTTCCATCTTTTCCGGAGGGACTCTTCCGTCCGAGGGCCTGTGATATGGTAGGGCGGGTGCATCCTGGTCTCGTTGTACTGCTGCAAGACCTTGGCCCAATAGACCTCACTACAAGAAAAGTTGCCATGGCCGACGAAGTTGAAGTCGCGCCGTGGTTGCTGGTGTACCATGGCCGACGATTTTGGGTCTGTCCGTTGTGCATGTCAAAACGTTTTTTCTCGTTTTTGAGGCCACCTAGCCCGACGAAAATGGCCAAAACGTTGCGTATGGTGGCCCGGGACGTGGTGCATCTCGAATTCTCGGGTTCGCCGGCCGAGTCAACGCAAATCCGCACCGCCGAGGGATGTAGGGCCCAGATGGCAGCCTCTGCGGCATTGTTTTTTTCTCGATCGCGCCATCTCGTTCAACGCTCTCCGATCGAGCCGTTTACGATGCGGGATCATGGGTCCCGCATGTCATCCTCTATGAACTAAAATTCTTTCTATTCTTGGATTTTTTTGACCCCCGATTTCCGGCTACTTCCTTTTTCTTTTGATCCCTTGCCGCCTTGGAAACGTTGACACTGCTGCTCGCTAATTGGAACCCGCATGTCATCCTCTATGAGCAACCAACTTTCTTTTCTTGGAGTTTTTTGGCACCTCAAATTTGGTCACTTGCCTTTTTCTTTCGATCCCCTGCCGCCTCTCAAACGGTGATACCGCTGCTGCTAAATGGGACCCGCATGTCATCCTCTATGTACTATAAAACTTTCTTTTCTTGGATTTTTTTGGCACCTCATATTTGGTCACTTACCTTTTTCTTTCGATCCACTGCCGCCTCTCAAACGGTGAGACCGCTGCTGCTAAATGGGACCCGCATGTCATCCTCTATGTACTATAAAACTTTCTTTTCTAGGATTTTTTTGGAACCTCATATTTGGTCACTTGCCTTTTTCTTTCGATCCCGTGCATCCTCTCAAACGGTGATACCGCTGCTGCTAAATGGGACCCGCATGTCATCCTCTATGTACAATCAAGTTTCTTTTCTTGAATTATTTTTGGCTCATGATATTTGGTCACTTGCATTTTTCTTTCGATCTCATGCCACGTTGAGGACCCTGCAGGCTCATGGGACCCGCATGTCATCCTCTATGTACTATAAAACTTTCTTTTCTTGGATTCTTTTTGGCACCTCATATTTGGTCACTTGCCTTTTTCTTTCGATCCCCTACCGCTTCTCAAACGGTGATACCGTGCTCGCTAATTGGGACCCGCATGTCATCCTCTATGTACAATCAAGTTTCTTTTCTTGAATCATTTTTGGCTCTCGATATTTGGTCACTTGCATTTTTCTTTCGATCTCATGCCACGTTGAGGACCCTGCAGGCTCATGGGACCCGCATGTCATCCTCTATGTACTATAAAACTTTCTTTTCTTGGATTCTTTTTGGCACCTCATATTTGGTCACTTGCCTTTTTCTTTCGATCCCCTGCCGCTTCTCAAACGGTGATACCGCTGCTTGCTAAATGGGACCCGCATGTCATCCTCTATGTACACTCAAGTTTCTTTTCTTGAATTATTTTTGGCTCTTGATATTTGGTCACTTGCCTTTTTCTTTCGATCTCATGCCACGTTTGAAACGTTGAGGAACCTGCTGGCTCATGGGACCCGCATGTCATCCTCTATGTGCTATAAAAGTTTATTTTCTTGGGTTTTTTTTCACCCTCTGATTTTTGGCTATTTCCTTTTCCTTTTGATACCCTGCCGCCTTGGAAACGTTGAGTAAGCTGCTGACTCATGGGACCCGCATGTCATCCTCTATGTACAATCAACTTTCTTTTCTTTTGATCTCAAGCCGCATTTGAAATGTTGAGACCGCTGCTGCTAATTGGGACCCGCATGTCATCCTCTATGTACAATAAAGTTTCTTTTCTTGGATTATCTTTGGCTCTTGATATTTTGTCACTTGCCTTTTTCTTTCGATCTCATGCCGCCTTTGAAATGTTGAGTAAGCTGCTGGCTCATGGGTCCCGCATGTCATCCTCTACGAACAATAAAAGTTTCCTTTCTTGGAGTTATTTTTGACCCCTAATTTCTGGCTATTTGCCTTTTTCTTTTGATCTCCTGCCCCCTTTGAAACGATGAGGACGCTCGTTGGCGGGTCGGTCCCACATGTCATCCTCTGTGAACAATAAAAGTTTCCTTTGATGGATTTATTTTGAACCCCTAATTAATTTCTCGGATATTTCCTTTTTTTCCTTTGATCCCCGCCGCCTTGGAATCGTTGAGGATCGCTCGCTGCCTCATGGGTCCCGCATGTCATCCTCTCAGAACGGTAAATGTTTCTTTTATTGGATTTTGTTTACCAAATGATTTTTGGCTTATATTTTATTTCGATCTCCTGCCGCCTTTAAAACGTTGAGGACGCTGCTGGCTCACGGGTCCCACATGTCAGCCTCTATGAACAATAAACGCTGAGGATGCTGCTGCCTCATGGGTCCCGCATGTCATCCTCTTTGAACGAAATGTTTCTTTTCTTGGATTTTTTACCAACATATTTTTGGTTTATTTTTTCTTTCCATCCCCTGCCGCCTTTAAAACATTGACGACGTTGCTGGCTCATGGGTCCCCGATGTCAGTCTCCCCGTACAAGAAACATGTGATATCTTGATTATTTTGCAGACAATAAACAGTGTATTGCGCTCTGAGCTATTTCAAACGGATAAATTAAATCTTTATTTTTACATAAACAAACTTATATGTTGAATCTCCTTGTTTTTTTGTTTTTGCGAAGCATAGGACTTTCCTGTTTTTTTAGAAAATTCCGAACTTTCCTGTTTTGGAGTGGGCTGAAATTGTTTGAGTCAAAAGGCCAAGCAGGATAGTTTGAAGGCCCAGATGTCCAGATGCAGCCCAATTGAAATCTTTCTTCTTCGATTTTTTTCACCCCACGATTTCGGCTACTTCATTTTTCTTTTGGTCCTGTGCCGCCTTGGAAACATTGAGACCAGTCTGTGCAAAATGGGACCCGCATGTCATCCTCTATGTACAATAAAATTTCTTTTCTTGGATTATTTTTGGCTCCCGATATTTGGTCACTTGCCTTTTTCTTTCGATCCCGTGCAGCCTCTCAAACGGTGATACCGCTCGTTGCTAAATGGGACCCGCATGTCATCCTCTATGTACACTCAAGTTTCTTTTCTTGAATTATTTTTGGCTTCGATATTTGGTCACTTGCCTTTTTCTTTCGATCTCATACCACGTTTGAAACGTTGAGGAACCTCGTTGGCTCATGGGACCCGCATGTCATCCTCTATGTGCTATAAAAGTTTATTTTCTTGGGTTTTTTTCACCCTCCGATTTTTGGCTATTTCCTTTTCCTTTTGATCCCCTGCCGCCTTGGAAACGTTGAGTAAGCTGTCGACTCATGGGACCCGCATGTCATCCTCTATGTACAATCAACTTTCTTTTCTTTTGGTCTCAAGCCGCATTTGAAACATTGGGACCGCTGTGCTAATTGGGACCCGCATGTCATCCTCTATGTACAATAAAGTTTCTTTTCTTGGATTATCTTTGGCTCCTGATATTTTGCCACTTGCCTTTTTCTTTCGATCTCATGCCGCCTTTGAAATGTTGAGTAAGCTGCTGGCTCGTGGGTCCCGCATGTCATCCTCTACGAACAATAAAAGTTTCCTTTATTGGAGTTATTTTTGACCCCTAATTTCTGGCTATTTGCCTTTTTATTTTGATCTCCTTCCCCCTTTGGAACGATGAGGACGTTTGTTGGCGAGTCGGTCCCACATGTCATCCTCTGTGAACAATAAAAGTTTCCTTTGATGGATTTATTTTGAACCCCTAATTAATTTCTGGATATTTCCTTTTTTTTCCTTTGATCCCCTGCCGCCTTGGAATCATTGAGGATGCTGCTGCCTCATGGGTCCCGCATGTCATCCTCTCAGAACGGTAAATGTTTCTTTTATTGGATTTTGTTTACCAAATGATTTTTGGCTTATATTTTATTTCGATCTCCTGCCGCCTTTAAAACGTTGAGGACGCTGCTGGCTCACGGGTCCCACATGTCAGCCTCTATGAACAATAAACGGCGAGGATCTTGTCTGCCTCATGGGTCCCGCATGTCATCCTCTTAGAATGAAATGTTTCTTTTCTTGGATTTTTTACCAACATATTTTTGGTTTATTTTTTCTTTCCATCCCTACCGCCTTTAAAACGTTGACGACGCTCGCTGGCTCATGGGTCCCCGATGTCGATCTCCCGTACAAGAAACATGTGATATCTTGATTATTTTGCGGACAATAAACGAGTGTATTGCGCTCCGAGCTATTTCAAACGGATAAATTAAATCTTTATTTTTACATAAACAAACTTATATGTTGAATCTCCTTGTTTTTTTGTTTTTGCGAAGCATAGGTCTTTCCTGTTTTTTAGAAAATTCCGAACTTTCCTGTTTTGGAGTGGGCTGAAATTGTACGAGTCAAAAGGCCAAGCATGATAGTTCGAAGGCCCAGATGTCCAGATGCAGCCCAATTGAGATCTTTCTTCTTCGATTTTTTTCACCCCCTGATTTCTGGCTACTTCATTTTTCTTTTGGTCCTGTGCCGCCTTGGAAACATTGAGACCGGTGCTGCAAAATGGGACCCGCATGTCATCCTCTATGTACAATAAAATTTCTTTTCTTGGATTATTTTTGGCTCCCGATATTTGGTCACTTGCCTTTTTCTTTCGATCCCGTGCGGCCTCTCAAACGGTAATACCGCTCTTGCAAAATGGGACCCGCATGTCATCCTCTATGTACAATCAAGTTTCTTTTCTTGAGTATTTTTGGCTCCTGATATTTGGTCACTTGCCTTTTTCTTGCGATCTCATGCCACGTTTGAAACGTTGAGGAACCTGCAGGCTCATGGGACCCACATGTCATCCTCTATGTACTATAAAAATTTCTTTTCTTGGATTATTTTTGGCTCCTGATATTTGGCCACTTGCCTTTTCTTTCGATCGCCTGCCGCCTCTCAAACGGTGATACGATACTGCTGCTAAATGGGACCCGCATGTCATCCTCTATGTACAATCAAGTTTCTTTTCTTGAATTATTTTTGGATCCTGATATTTGGTCACTTGCCTTTTTCTTTCGATCTCATGCCACGTTTGAAACGTTGAGTAAGTTGCGGACTCATGGGACCCGCATGCCATCCTAATTTGCGGAGTTTTTTACCCCCTAATTTCTCGGCTACTCTTTTTCTTTTGATCTCAAGCCGCATTTGAAACGTTGACACCGCTGCTGCAAAATGGGACCCGCATGTCATCTTTTATGTACAATAAAGTTTCTTTTCTTGGATTATTTTTGGCTCCTAATATTTGGTCTCTTGTATTTTTCTTTCGATCTCATGCCGCCTTTGAAACGCTGAGGAAGCTGCTAGCGCATGGGTCCCGCACAGTGGCGGACCTAGCCTTTTTTTGAAGCCTGGGCACACTATGAAGTACGAACTAAACGATTTCACTTTGGTCTATGAAAAACCACAAATATCACATATTTGAATAAATGGATATGATCAATAATAAATAATGTTTCATAGACCATAGATGTAAAAGAGACATAAACTAGGTAGCAAAAACTAAACTTACGATTTGAAAATAGAAGTCCAAAATGCTAATTCTATTGTTCAACCTAAGGCGCACATCCAAGGACTGCGCACATCCAATAAGAATCTACAAGATAAAAAAGTATGTTAGTAAATTATATAGCTTTTCACAGAAATATATACGTATTGGAGACAATGGAGCATACCAATAATGTGCTAATTAGGCCTGGGAAGCATGCTTTATTAAGATGTACACATGCGATGAGGTTCTGGAGCGAGGCGAGAGTTTTACTCGATGTCAAAATTCCAGACTTGCATCCTGTTACTTGGGCAAAGGATGTTCTGATTGATCCGATTGTTCCAGAGGAGGATAGAGCAAAGGTGATTACTATAATGTGGGCAATATGGACGTCCAGGAATAATATCACACATGATCGGGCTGGTTTGAATCCTGTTCAGTCGATGAAGAGGATGAGGGATGATTTGGCTTTGCTAGAGATTCCGAGGCACCAGGCTCTTATACTACCAGGTTATGGGTGGCGACCACCAGATGACACCTGGGTGAAAATAAATACGGATGCAGGAGTATATGTTGAAGATAGGAAGAGTGGAGCGGGGGGCATTGTTCGTAACCCATCCGGCTTCGTGGCAGCTTGGAGTAAGCCACTCCCAGGGATTACAAATCCGCTGATTGCTGAGGCTATGGCCCTTCGGGAGGGGGTTTTCTTCGCCAAGCTCAGGGGTTTTCCGCGAGTGATTATTGAAGTTGATTGCTTAGAGATTGTGAATCTCTGGAACTCGCGCGCTGGTTCTCGCGCAGTTGTTGCGCCGATTCTACAGGATATCGAAGGGCACTCTAGTTCTTTTGTTTCGTTTGTTATTCGTCATGTAATAAGATCGTCCAATACGTCGCTCACCTCTCGTGCCAAGCACGCTTGCACTTTGGTGTCGACGGATGCTTGGATGGATCATCCCCCTAGTTTTATTGTTGCCAGCCTTCAGGCAGACATTGTAAGTGCTGTTGATGAAGGTTAATAAAGCCCTGAGATTCTAAGCAAAAAAAAGTAAATATCGGAACGAACCGATCAATACAGCGATCGAACGTGGTGACCACTAACCAGCCCACGTAGGGACTTTGCAATGTAATGGGCCAAGTCTATTTCGTGCTGCGGAACAAGCAAGGCCCAAGCTGGCTTAGTTTTGACGATACAGGTGATTTTCATCGTGTTTTCCATCTAAATATCGTTGTTCCAGCTCCATAGGTCGGACGAAGAGATCATCGGAGTGCCTGTACGCGCCGGCGTCGAGCCCGGGCACGTGCCCAGGGTGCCCGGACGGTAAATCCGCCCCTGGTCCCGCATGTCATCCTCTATGAACAATAAAAGTTTCCTTTCTTGG